>NW_009190860.1:161941-188400 GCF_000690835.1 Fulmarus glacialis | reverse complement strand
ATGTTAATTGAGCTCTTTTCAGTTCAGTGCTTTGTATGATCAGAGGGCTGAAGCACCTCTCCTATGAAGACAGGCTGAGAGAGGTTGGGATTGTTCAGCCCGGAGAAGAGAAGGCTCTGGGGAGACCTTATAGCAGCCTTCCAGTACCTGAAGGGGCCTACAAGAAAGCTGGAGAGGGACTTTTACAAGGGCATGTAGTGATTGGACAAGGGGTGATGGCTTTAAACTGAAAGAGGGTAGATTTACATTAGATATAAGGAAGAAATGCTTCACTATGAAGGTGATGAGGCACTGGAACAGGTTGCCCAGAGAAGCTGTGGATGCCCCATCCCTGGAAGTTGGATGGGACTTTGAGCAACCTGGTGTAGTGGAAGGTGTCCCTGCCCATGGCAGGGGGGGTGGAACTAAACAATCTTTAAGGTCTCTTCCAACCCAAACCATTCTATGAATCTATGATTACTTTAATTTTAAAAATATATCTATAAATTGTGCCTAGCAATGCTATATCAAGATCTGCATCTACTGCCAAGCACAGCCTCTCAGGCACAGTTCTTGTGGCGGCAGCATACTGCTGCTTGTAAGGTACCCTTGGACTTGTTTTTGAAAAACCTGTTGTTAAAATGACGCCATTTGCAACTAGTGCAGTTACCTGCTAACTCTGATGTGTACTACATTTCAGTGCCTGACAAGACCTGTACCTCTTAAATTAAGAGTAATGTGGCAGGAGAACAGGAAGCATATGTCCGTCTAAGGAGACCGAGGCCTTGTCACAGCGTGAAGACTACATGTCCGCAAGCAGGTATTTTCAAGTGAGATTCATTGCCTCAAGGGACCTGGTAAACAGATGCTAAAAGGCTTTGATTTGGATTAGTTTCTCCAGAGATGGCTGCCAACCTGGGCTGATCTGTCTATCTTACTCTATTTTGCTTTTCTCATATGCAAGAAAAACAGCTGGGAAGGAAAATGGGGAGGTGGCATTGCTAGAGGCTCAACGGTACCAAGCAGCTGGCTGTGAGACACTGGTGGTAACAGGGAAAAAGTGACTTGCTGAATTTGATATGAACTTCAGTGGCTATTGTTTAACCCAATGCTTATGAAATACTCCACAGTTCTGAGACTAAAAGGCCTCATTTTTGGGGTAGAAGTGTCTGTTTATTTAATTTATCTGAGTTTAATTTTACCTAATTTTATCTAATCATTCTTTCATTTTCGTATTGTCTGTTTGTGAGTGATCTATTTCCTACTAGATTGCTCACTATTTTTACTGTATGTACTTTTACAGTAATGAACCTGAAAGCTGAAACAGATGATAACACAGTAATTGTTTTTTAGGTCTGTAATAATTCATGAGTATTGCCTACAAAGCAGGTTTTGGATGGTCTTCAGGGGTAAACACATTAAAGCCAGGTACTTGTAAGCTCTTTTACAATCTATTAGCATAATAACATCCTGTAAAATAAGCATCTTCATGATCTAAGAACATCTGATGTTGGTCCATTAACTGCCTTCATCTTCAGTTCAAACTGCCAGTGGTCTACATATCTGGGCATCATTTAGTATTATAGCTGAGGAATCTCCTGCTGTTTTACGGAAGTGACCAAGTCCAAATAATATACTAGGGTTTTAGATTCTTTTTCTTTAAAAATACATTATGCCCCATGTGAAAGGGAAATCAGCAATATTTGTCAAGGTGTATGCCAAAGCATAATAAAATTGCATCTTGAAACCCTTAATTTTGTCATTAGCAATTGTTATTTCTTCTTATACCAAGTAATGAAGTAGCACATGAGAAAAATATAATATTTCCTTCATTTATTTATTGAAGTATCAAGGGTTACATTTGCCAATGGTGTTATGATAAACATCTGTTTCTGTTCAAATTAGGAAGGTTTTAATGATACCTCAAGAATTAGAAAAGCAATTGCTTAACTAAACTGAGGGAATTCCTGCAAATGAGTGCATTATGTTTATACAAGATTTGTTTAATCTATGAATTGTTGTATAATTAGTTACATTATGCAGATGAAAATTAGATATCCTTGTTTCCAACTCTTTGTTTTTATACTGTCATCAAACTACAAAGAGCTCTGACTAACTGGTCTTCATTGAACGTCATAATTATTCTTTTGTAGGTAATGTCCAGCTCTGACAATGTGCAAAATTACTGTCTTGAGAGATACTGAAAGTTTAAAAGGTGCTTGTGTTAAAAAATCCAAGCAAAGTATTCATTTAAAAGAGAGAGCTATTAAGACTTCACTTTCCTATTCTGTAGTTTTAAGTAGTGATACATAAACCATGTTATGGATAATGTGGAGAGAGCAGTCTGAAAGTTCCTAACTGCTGTTTTTTTTCTCCTTGGTACAATCTTAACCTCATTGGCTTTACTATATGGAAATATAATCATTACCTTATGAAGATATACCAGTTTCCCATATGGCCCACTTCTCTGTACCGGGCAATTGGTATTACATTCTAAGTATATCATCACATGTTTGTTTAGAAAAGTGAAGCAGAGGTTTCAGATGGTCTCACTGTCTTCAGTGGTGGTCTGTTCCTAATGAGACAGACCACCACACTTGACAAAACTTTCTATTGTATTTCATCTGCATGCCAGAACTACAGTTCAGAAAAAGCTCAGGCAAAAATACATGTTTCCAAAGCTCTAAGCTGTGAAATGTTTGGATATCAACCATCAAAATAAATTCAGTCAAAACCATTGAAAAGTCAGCGTTTCCACACAGTGCTTGCTTAGCCCCTGGGAGCTTCCTGAGTTTTAGATCAGCTGCTGCAATTGGGTTCTAGTCCAGGATTTTGACAACGAAAACAAAAATGGTGTACGACTGTGGATCCACATTTTGGCTTTTTAAACTGTCTTCCATCTTAAAGACAGCAGGGAGATGTTTGGAGCTTTTTTTTTGACACCTGTGTGCACTTTTGGGAAAAATGTTCAATCTCAACTTTAAAGAGAGCAAAACTGTCCTGAGAATTAGTGATGAAAGAGTCCAGGAAATCTGATGGCTGGGCAGAGAGACAGCTGACCTGTTGAAGGTGGCTGCTCACAAAAGGCTGACGCTTTTCATTTATGTTGACATCAGTGAATGTCTTGGTTCTTGGCAATGTAGACTCTTTGCCTTTAAGTAAATGTATTTGAGAATAGATTAGTTTGCAAGCACTTGAATTGATTTAATGTGTCTTTACTCTTCAGATATTCACTGTTGCTGTTTACCTCTGCAAGATAAATATTTAAAATTGCATTTGAACATCACATTAACATTTATGTTCATGTCATTATAGTTTCCTTTTGTGAATGAGATTTACCTATCGGTCTTAAAGCTGTAATAAGAATGAGCCTATCTTTGTAACTTTCAGCTTCTCACGATAATCTGCCATAGGGTTGAACTAATTCTGTGGCATGTTTAGTGCTCATTCATCATCAGAGTCACAGCAATGAAGCAGTCATCAGGATAGAAAAGCACTGGTATTTTTTGAACAGTGCCAGGCTGACAGATCTTGCAATGGAAATCCACATATAACACAGTGCAGCCATCTATTCCTGGGCAGTGAATACATATCAGGGGAACTGAACTAGGGGTCTCCGGGGCCAAAAGCATGACAGCTGAACAAGAAACTGGATACAGGCATTTATTTCATTCTGGAGCTTGTCACTAGAAGGGAAAGGGCTCACATCATGGCCATAATATTCAGACTCCAACAACTCATTTGCTAGGAGCAGAGTGCAGACTTTCTCTGTTTCCCCCATGGCTGCCCAAGTAGTGACTTTGTCATGGCTCTTACATGTGGCAGGCTTGTGTCAGTGACTTAGGAGTGAGGGGGATTCTTCCACCATCTTTCTGCTTGCTGATGTACAAAAATATGCCCAGTAATTAGAGTAGTAGTACAGGTTATCTTTCCAATAAGGAATTATCCTCCATCACTGTTTTTTCATCTTTGAATTATGTTCAGAAGTGCGTCTGACAGTAGCTGCGCACTGTGGGTTCTTTCTTGCTGAAGAAATCGGAAATTCCTATGTGTCCAAGCTAGATTTTCCTTTCCCCATTCTCTAAGAACTGATCTAAATTCATATTTGGTTAGACTTCAGAGTTTATGGTGAAATGCTTAAGTATAAATCTGAGTTCTGGTATTTCATGGAGAGTTTTGGCAAATGTTTCAGAGCTTTTCCACTGCATAGTCAGTTTATAGCATTATTATGAAAATTTTATATGACCAGAAATTTTGCAGTTCACATAGGGCTAAATTATATCCAGTGGAAGTAGCATGGTGGTGTAATGTCATTGTTTTATTAGTTGGAGCAGTATGCTTACATAAATATTATGCCAAAGTCAAATACCAAGGTATGCAGTTGAGTCCCTTCTGGTTTTGTAAAGGATAAAGGCTTTCGTCTTTCTTCTTAATTTGTCATTTAACAATTTAAAATTATTTAATGGATAACTACAAATACATTTTTTTCTAAGAATTAAGAATGTAATTATGTAGCTGAAAAAATCTGAATGTATAAGGAAGCAGATTCAGATGAAGTTATAAGAAAATTAATGCCATGAATATAATCTTTTTAAACCATTTCTCGTGCACTTTGAATAAGGTAGTACTTGAATGTTTTAATTAATTTTGTGCACAGAGAATACACATTGTGTATTCGATAAATCTGGAAATTATTTCCCAATACTTAGATTTTTTTGCTTGTTTTTAGATCCACAGAAATCTCTAACGTATCAGTTATATAGGAAAGGAACATCTGATCTATGAGGGGAACGTTACAGGAAACGAAAAGAACTGTGTCCAGCCTGCACAGGACTGTACCAAGGGAAGATTATTACTCCCTACTCTTTTGGTATGAGACTACAGTTGACCACTTTATGTTTTAGAAGAGGGCATAGTTAAGAGTAATTTTGGGTAAATAGATCAGAACTACATGGCACTGAAATAAGAGAGATCTTATGGGATCTATCAAATTATTTGTTGTTCACTATTTAGGATGTTAAAGAAGAAACACTTCTTTTTGTTGTTGAGATGGCAAGACATGCTGGGCTGTTCAGTTTACCCTCCCACTCTATACATGATAGCAGCCAGCAGTATGAATCTTTGCATTTGGTTCAGCTTGACTCCAGCTAGAACATATTATATGCTGGTCAGTGTCCTGGTGTGGCTGGAAATCAATGCAGGACGTGATCAACTTTCTTAATTTGAGTTTATACGCCCTGATACACAAACTAAATCATATTCTGTGTTTTCTACAGCACAGAGCCCATCTCTGGTATCTTGTAAAGGATAGCTAACGGTGATGGCAGAGATTTCTGTAGAAAGTACTTTTCATGTTGAGCTTTATATCATCTGTGTGATACAATCTAAATATGCTATTGTGCCTGTTAGCAACACCGATCAAACGCTGTATCTTGAGTAAGGACAGATAATTTTTGCTCTTTCTTGAGGGACAGGTGGAGGTGGTTTAAAGCTGGACTTTTGGCATCAGAGAGATCACTCACATAACCAGGTTTTATCTTTTATCGCTCTTTTTCTGAAAGGCTATTGAAGCTAGACATCTTGATCAAAAAGCTGATTGCCACCCAGATCTTTTAGGTACGAGATAAGCCCTCATTTGCTGATGCTTCTTATTTCAAAAAAGGAATAAGATAATATATTCAGAACAATAGATAAAGATACATTTAGAAGAATAGATACTGCTTCAACTGAGTAATATGAGCTTGTTTGATCTTTATCTTGGAGTACGCAATGAAGTTTTTGGGTGTGCCTGCCCTTTCCAGCACTGATTGCAGGCCAGAACTGTCATTCTTCCCTATTCTGCTGCTTGTGTGGGAAGGGACTGCTTACACGAGAAGGAACTTGTCAGTGTAGTTAGAGCTGGTAGAGTCAGACTGTCAGAAGTATAGGAATGGTCCTGGTAGTGTGCAGATGTCTCGGGTGACCGTTTCCCTCCATTGACATTAGTGAGAAAGAAGTCTGGAGTAGGTCCATTAAATCTGTGCACATAAATCTTAACGACTGACATAAAGACATTACTCTGGAAAGCATCTGCAGCCAGGCAGCAATTAAGTCCAGGATGGGAGCAATGACGTGATTAAAGTTAAGCACATGCTTATGATACTACTGTGAACAAAGCTAGAGCTGAATGCTACTACATCGCTTTCCTGGGTTTGAGCTAGCGTAAATAAACAGTAGATGAATTGTCAGCCACACATCCACTTCTGGGTTTTAAGTGGATCATTAAATCCTACTTGTCCATGCTGTACTGCTTTATAGATACTATTGTACTGTTAGGATGGTAAGAAAAGAAAAAACAAAGCTCTGAAGAGGGTTGTTACCTCCTCTAATTTGCCTACCAGCTCAGGATGATGTTTTGGTGTTGAATGTTTGATATTTTGGTGATAGTTGGAAACTGATGGGCAAAGTTTGCAGCCACAGAACTGGCCAAGAGCAGTCTTGTCTTCCGTAGGTAAGTAGCAAGCCTAGTCAGATTAAAATCAATTACAGTGGATAGAAGTACAGCAAATATTACTATATCCATAGCATTTGCACAGTAATGGATGTTGTGGTTCACAAATTCTGAATTATTTTTGGTCCTCAGTTTCTTGCAAAACTAAGGAAAAGTCAGTAAGAAATACCAATCTCTTGCAATGAATAAGCACTGGATTTCAATTCTCTACTGAGAATATTTCTTAAAGCTTTCTGTAAGCCAAGTGCTTTGTAAAACAATTTCTCCTCCTCCCCCCACCCCCCCAATGTATAAAGTTTTGGCTGTCTCCAAAACACGTTGAGAAGAGGTTACTATGTCTGGACTAAACTGTATTTATATTCTTTGCTCAACTGTCTTGCAGTAAAATGCACAAAAAAGTTAATTTTAGAATAATATGGTAATATTCATGGGGTTGCTGTAGGAGCTTTGAATAATACAAACTATGTACACTCTAGTTACAGAAGTATGGAAACTTCATGCAAAATATAAAAGTAACTTTGAATATTGATTTCAACACCAAAGACCTGTAATATAATAATATGGTGGATCATTGTGAAAATTAATATAAAATCTAGCCCAATTATTCAGATATACAGCAATAAAGGATCTGGTTATTAGGGCTAAGAGAACAAATGGTAAAACTTATCTTAGAGTGGACCAATATAACATGAAAGAAGATATCTCTGTCAAATGGAGAAAGGCACTGACAAGAAAATATTTCCATGGCAGTGTATATTTAAAAGAATGCCAAATTAGATTGTGTTCTGACTCCACCAGTAATACTTTTTACACTTTCTAGGCCTTTGATTCCTAGTTGATATACCATGTTCAATGAGATGCTCTCAGTACTGACCTTTCAGCAAATACAATGCCACTATAATTCACATTTTATGCAATACAAACATGCATTTATTGTTGTTAATTCCTAAAACAGTGTCTAGAGAATATGAAAAAGATGAACCAGATTCTGGGTAAGATGAGAGAAATCACATAGATAAAGTGGGAGACATTATTGCTTTATATCACAAGATTTATTGTACAGTTCTCTACACAGTGTATGTTAAACAAAATTAGTATTAGTGAATCAGTGGTGGCAGACAAATGTGGCATAATTATGAACTGCAAATGGTAGCACAGTCCTTTGTTACTTATGCATTTAAGTCATTAATAATAAAAGTCATACACTGAGATGTGGGCGCTGAAACTACTTTAGGAAATTATAGTACATAATTACATCTTTTCTCCTTTTGGGTATTTTTTCCCGCCTGTTTTGAATGTTTTATTAGTTTTAGCTCTTTACAGACACTAAATATTAGCAGTGCTTTGATCCTTAGCCAACTCTCATTAAGTACAGCGGTCTAGATCCTCCTGGTGAAAACTGGTACAACTTCATGGATTTTCAACACCTTTCCCATCCTACAGGACTGTGTTGCTTTGCACTCGCTGAGAATCTGCCGGAGTGTAAGACTTGCCATTGAACTGGAGCTGGAGTAAATATTGAACTTTGTGGGTTTTGTCATTTCTGTGAAGTCTGTGGTAGAACTGATAGCCTGTATGGAAAATGCTAAGCCTCTGGGGAAGGCACCACAGGGCAAAGGTTTGTCATTTTGCATTTTCATTCCTGAGCTGGAGTTAGCAGGCAGTAGCCCGGGGGGCTGCCTGGGGGAAGGTGTCCCTTGATGTGAGCCAACATGACAGACGGGGGTTACTCAGGCATACTCTGCTTCCTGTCCTGACTGTAATTTTCTGTTGGATTGTGCCCTTATAGGGCAGGTAACAGCCTTCCATACCGGCACAGGCACCTCTGCTTTTCTTAGCCAGGTGACCATCCAACGCAAGAGGGCTTTTGGACTCTCATTTAACTGTGGAGTGGGGAAGGGACTCTCAGCTGCGTGGGAGAAGACAGCACGCAGCAGTGAGAAGACTGAATGGCAGGATGTGTAAATACAGTGACTGGCAGCTGTGAAAGGGGATGACTTCTGAGAGCAATGCTGCAGTGCCACTCTGTGCATTATTCAAGAGGTAGAACTGATAACCAATTGCCCTATTACTGTATATGACAGTTGAACATAGAGGTGAATAGGGAGTGAGGAGTTGAATATAGAAAACACATTGTGCTGAACAGTATCAAAACATATTACAAGGGCCAAAAATACTTGGATGAGATACAGATTGCATAAAATAATGACAACTGTTAGATGAATTTGTTGCTGAGTTGACGTGCAGCACTGCTGGGTAGTTACCTCAGGGCCAGTTCAGCAAAAGCAATGTGTGAAGTGCGGGAAATTGCTGACCTGCTTGAACCCTGGTCTCTTCAGGGTTCACTGGAGGTACAGAATGACTTCTGTCTAAAGGGCAATGTCCTTATCTTAGTGAAGCCAGTGGCAAAACTCCTGTTTTCCCAGATGTCTCTCTTCGTGACAGCCAGAGAAAAGAACTTCTGGCATCAGTTTTCTGCTGGAGCCACGAGTTAATTTCTGCTATTGTGCTGAAGATCATCTGGCACTGATATTTTCTTCCTCTACCTGACATGCCCTTGTCTACAGTCTACAGCTTGTTAGAGAGAAGCTGCTTGAGGTGCTGTGCTGTGCTGGTTTTGGCTGGGATAGAGTTAACTTTCCTCACAGTAGCTAGTATGGGGCTAGGTTTTGGATTTGTGCTGGAAACTGTTGATAATACAGGAATGTTTTCATTATTGCTGAGCAGTGCTTACACAGGGTCAAGGCCTTTTCTGCTTCTCACCCCACCCCACCAGTGAGCAGGTTGGGGGTGCACAAGAAGTTGGGAGGGGACACAGCTGGGACAGCTGACCCCAACTGACCAAAGGGATATTCCACACCATATGACGTCATGCTCAGCACATAAAGCTGGGGGAAGAAGGAGGAAGTGGGGGATGTTTGGAGTGATGGCATTTATCTCCCCAAGTGACCATGACACATGATGGAGCCCTGCTTTCCTGGAGATGGCTGAACACCTGCCTGCCGATGGGAAGTGGTGAATGAATTCCTTGTTTTGCTTTGCTTATGTGCGCATCTTTTGCTTTAGCTATTAAATGGTCTTTATCTCAACTCACGAGTTTTCTCACTTTTACACTTCCGCTCCCCCATATGGGGGGAATGAGAGAGTGGCTGTGTGGGACTTAGTTGCTGGCTGGGGTTAAACCACAAGTGTGCAAAGTTCAGCCAATTTTGGGCTGCTGATGCTGAGCATTAAGAACACAAGATGTCTTGATTTTTGGCTGAGTATTCCTAGCATATCCATTCCATCCTGCTCACGCCCAGTTGCACAACTGAAATGTGGCCTTAGGAGGAACGCAGTGAGGGACAGTTGCTGTGTGAGAAAAGTAGTAACGCTAAAACCCACATGGTTTTAATATATTTAAATTTTCAAATGAAGAAATGGGCACAGCAATGATTTAAGACTCAATTTCGTGTAGCTCTTCTCCCTGGTCCTATGGACTTCTCAGTCTGAACAGCTTTGTCTGGTATGCAAAGCAGTTGTCTTTGCTCAAAGCAGATCTCAGAAGAAAGGTTTATTGTGTACCAATTTAACATTTCCTTATTAGTGATTAGTTGACACAGTTTTATTAACTTACATTGACTGGGTTTTAAATGCAAATTGAACACCTTAGCAAAATTACAAACAACCAAATTACAGCAGAATTAGGCCAGATAAATAAGAATAGCAAGTTGATGGGAAGATGATCACCTGCAAAATCATAAATTAACAGATCATCAAAAGCCAACTTGATTATTCTATAACAATTAGATAGCAACAGTTTATCGTTCGGGTAAAATCATTAGCTCATTCCAAAGTGCTTCTGTATGTTCTTCAGTACAGTAAGTAAATGTATTGCTAGTGCAAGTAGCTGAGGACAGCACATGAATCTGTCAGGATACAAGCACGTGATAGAAAGTTAATCTGTGCACAAACAGATTATTTGCTGAGTACTTTCTTGCTGTCAATTTTAAAACAGGTTAATTTTCCATGAGTTCCCGACTAGAACAGTGTCCAGAATCTTCAAATCTTTAAGCTGACCTTGGAAACTGATACGAAATCCTACATGTCTGGACCTTGATACTGCTTTCATGTCTATTTTAATTTGGATTATTGTCCATGTATAGAGTTCACTTGAAGTTACAGGTCCCTTATGGCTGTGAGGATTGGAACTAATATATCCCATCACAGGGCATAATTAGACATGAAAGGCTAATTTAACTATGTGGAGGTTAATCTAGGTTAACCATTGTGGTGTTAGGGGATACTCAGTATAATAGGGAGATACTTATGTCAAATAACATTTTTCAGATAACCTTAACATTGAAAAATAATATTAAAGTATAACTTGTAGGTAGTTTTAAGGAAGAACACTGTAACTGCACTGTAAAACATACACTGCACGATATGGTCCCTCTGTGCAGAGAGATAAAGCAATACAGGTATTGACTAGAGGCTGTAGACAAAGACTGAGGCAGTGGTGCTCTTGTGGCAACAATTTCCATATGTAAATAAGATATTGGATATATCTAAAATGACCTAAATCTGCACTGAAGAAAAAAACCTCTTACCTTTGAGCCAGAGATAACAGAGCAGACAGCTATGAAGTAGCATTTAAAAAAAAAAAAAAAAAAAAAAAAAAAAATAATCCTAAAGCCCCAGCATAGATGGAAGTTCTTTTTTACTGAGCGGGATGTCTACCTGATGGGACTGCATAGGCTGAGGATTAGCATAGTCATGACCTGTTACAGTAATTGGACATACTGTGTATGTGTGTGTATATATATAAAAATATATGTATATGCAGATTTTTCCACACGTTGCTAGATGGACAGATCTTTAGAACTCTGGAATTACATTGGAAAGCCAAGGTATCCAGGAATTTTGAAGGGACTTGGTCTGAGAACTTGTTGATGCCTGATACCTGAATCACCAGACTGGGGGGGAAAAAAAAAAAAAAAAAAGTAAGTCCTCTCATTAAGCTTTGGAGTTCTGAAAACTGGGGCAATACTGATCTATTTTCAGATGTAACAGGAGATATAGTGAAGACTGCTATAATGAAGTGTAATGATGAGATTAATGTTTTCCTACATTTTACTTCATTTTAAAATACAGAATAATAAAGCTGCTTCCTGTGAAAGAAGAATGCAAATGGGTTTGGAGTGCATTACCACACTGCTTTGCGTATTAGGCAACTATATTATTTATATGGATTGAATTCACCCGAAGATTTTTTTGAATGTACATAGTACTTGAACTACTGCACAGGTCAATTAGATTGAAACCTAGGAGGGCAGTAACCCTGTTGGAAGATTACATTACCCTTCACTAAACCTCAAAGACTAAGACAAAGAAGCTCTTCCAAAGATATGCCGGTCATAGGGATAAAGTGCTTAAGCAAGGCATCCAATGTGCAAGTTTATGAGATTGGCAGGTCTTTATCTTTATCTGAAATTATTTCATAAAGGGAACCCCAGTCCAGGGTGAGTGTTGGAAGTGCCATGTGCCAGCCCGAGGGCCGGATCGTCATTAGCTGTGGTCCTTATCTGTGCTCTGCTGGTGCTGGCTGAGTCCTGAAGTCAGCCTGCCTCTTGGAATTTAAAGCTTCAATTTTAATTATGTTTAATCTTTTGCTACTGTAGATCCAGCTGTATAAATTATTTAAAAGGCAGAAAGCTTTTCCTCAGTAATTAATGACAGGTTTGTTAGCTACTGTAACAGCCCGAGGCTTCACTTTCCTTGCATAGTTCTGTAACAGTCTCATGATTACCTAATATAACAACCAGCCTCTATGGCTTTATAAAATTATAATTGATGGTTTGTACCAGCAGCGCTTGAAGGGGTGATACAGCAGCAGAGCTGGATGTATCTACTGTCACTGAGAAAATAGCCTGGGGAGGAGAGAGTGGCAGCCTGTCGACAGTTTTCAACTACTCGGGAAATGCTGCGAGTTACTAAGATCATTGAGGCTAACCAATTTTATGTCCAGCATTAGTCAGTGTTTCACCACACCTGAGTGATTGCAGAGATATTTTGAGTAGGCAGAACACCCAGGTAGTAGTGGCAATAATAAAAAGTCTTATATAAAAGCCTTTCACCTTCTTTATTCCATTGTCTGCTTAGTAAGGGAATACACTTCTTCCATTAAGTGTCCTGAGGATGTTCCTGTGGAGTACTCATCTTCCTCCTATATCATTATAAAACTAGAGGTCAGATTCTTAACTGGAGCCTTCTCCTCCATCAAGTGTTAGAGAATCACTCTTGCAGGGTCTCATTGAGGGATCTCAAGTTTTTCAGGTGATAGGGAAACACGGTTCATCTGTCAAAGCTCAGCAGTAGTAGTACTACAGTAGCCCATGCGTCTTTGAATATCGTACCAGGTATTTGATAGCTTAGTTAGCTTTCTGATTGCAACTTAACTGGAGCCTGTTTCCTAGAGCTTGAAGCCTCTGCTCTCCACACTCACTGGCCATACTAAAGTGATGTCCAGAGTAGATCTAAATAAACGCTAATGAATTCTTGCATTTGAATTTCTTACTTTGCATAGTATGTAGAAAAAAATACAACCCACAGCAAAGTTCTTTTGTGCTTGTGTCCAGTGAAAACTAGTGTTAATACTGTGATTCTGGAGTGTGCCGTGAACAAGTCTTAAGTGTCTATCCCCATACAGTTGTAAAATTAAGCTTTAAGGGTCTGGTCTCAGAGATCATCAAAGCTGTGATGTAATTTTCCACTGTATGTGAAGATCTGATGTATCTGCTCTACATTGAAAAGGCATTGGAGAGTTAAAAATGTGTGGAATCCATAATATGCTGTGATCTGCTGATAACAATGACAGAAGTTACTGTTTTGGCAGGCCTGCTTCGTGACTCACGAGGCACTGAGGAAGTGGTATGTCTGCATATGATTTCTTCATGGCATTAAGTGAATTAGAGAGGAGATTTGAAAAGGTGAAAATCCCAAGCCTTGGGAGCCTTTGCCATCTGCATTTTCTTCCTACCCGTGATGTGTGCTGGGATGCAGGTACATAGGCACAGCCAGTGGCCTGACCTTCCTTTGCTTATGGGCTCTGGAAATGAATGTGCATGACTCAGTGTCTGTGTGAGAGAATGAATCCCGCTCGCATGGTTTCAGCTGTAAGTTATGCTTTTAAAAACTTGATGGCCCTTAAAGAGCAACAACTTTCACATTTAAATTTTGCCACCCCATGCGTTTTGCTTTCAGGATGATTCAGGCTGCTTCAGGAATAAATGAGGGGTGCGTGAGAACAAGCCATAAGAATTATGTTATCCTGATCTTTTGCTCCTGACAACCTTGCTGATGTGCTGTGAAATATAAAGGGTTTAGAGCATGATTCACTATTAAACATTAAAGAGAAAAAGTTCAGCTATTCATAAATTAATGTTAAATCTGTTTTCTGCAGCCAGTGTAAGGCTGGTGATAGCTCACTTGCCTGTACTTAGTAAAGAGCAATGCTCTCTAAAGAATCACATCCCATCGTTTCTGTTGACAGCTATTAAGAAAAATATTTAAAATACCTCTTAAAATCGTATATGTAATTCTTCGTGAAGTGACATTGCATTCTTTTCATCCAGTCATCACCCTGTGCTAGGACTGGAGTTTGTGACACACTGATTAACTCTGATTTAGCACAACCATTATTTTTGGAGTTAACGGTTAGCGAACATTGTCTAATGTTATTACATAACCGTTAATATGACTAAGGTAAAAAATAAGTAAAATGGGAGGAAAGTTAACATGGCAGTTTGGAAATACAAATAGGATTTTGAGTTTCTCAGCATTAAGTCAAATAAAAAATCTGCACCATCCATCTTTAGAAAATAAGGCATGAGGATGGACAATTCCTGACTTATTAAAAGATTCAGTTTAGGGTAAAATTCATTCCTTCCCAGGAGGACAGCTCCAGCTCCATGCATGATGCTAGTTTCCTATTGCCCTAGTCCTAGGTATTATGTAGTATGTAAGAGTGAATTTTTCCCAAAGATTTTGAGCCCTGAAGTCAAAGCTTTCAGTGAAGGGAGGATCTGCCCTCTTCCTCTGAGTGGGTCTGACATGGACTTTTCTGTCTTGGGACAGTGTAAACAGTACTGGGCATCAGATGAACAGTTTCTCCAGCCTTCATATTGCCATGGAGACATGCTACCAAGTCATGCCATGGCTCCTGGGTGAAACAAAAGCCTGTTTAAAGTAATGACTTTGCTTTTCTTTCTTTTTCTTTTTGCTGCTGTGCCAGCCCTGTGCTCCTGAGAGCTGCTGTGGCAGCATACTACCACTGAACCTTCTGCCTGCCCACCTCCTGGGACTGGAGGAAGGAGAGGCAGAGGGTGACATATGCTGGCTAGGAGATGGTCTATGGATACTGGATCATTATGGGCAGAACCACCTATGGAGCTCAGAAGAAAGATCCTTACAGAGGGCTAAGAGACTTGTGCTGGGCACTGAGGGAGTAGAGAAAATACTAAGAACAAAATCGGCACATAAAAATCGAGTCAAGATCCCCAGAATTATCTTTCTCATTTTGCTTTATACGCAGTGAATTGTCTGAGACCTGATACTGAGACCTGGAAAGTTGTCTCTCTCCTATTTCCCTCGCGTACACAAGCTGCAACTTAAAGAGCAGAAAAAAGCAGCCAGCCTGGGCCATTAAACCAAACACCCCTTGCCTTTCACAGATCAGCACAGCAAAGCGGGACAGCATGGAATAAAGGTGGCACTCCCACCAGAAAGATCCAATAATGCTTTGGGGAAAAAGATTTAAAATGTTCTTTTAATAATAAGTCTTGTTGATTGGAATTTTTCTCTATTTATGAGGGATATTTTGCCTGCAGGGAAGCTCTTTGCTTGTCTGAGTTCATCTAAGATGATTAAGCTCCAAAAGTTCATGACTAAAAAGCTCATCTGCTTTCATCTTTATTTTTCACCTTGAACATATAATCTGATGAGTGATTTCTGTATAAATGTATAGATGGGTTTTGATTTTGGCTGAACTAAGCTCAAGACTTATCTCCAACTAGCAGGAGGTGGAAACGCTGCTGAGATGGTATGTTTGTCAGCAGGAGCTACAAACTGTTTGTGTGCCAGCACGTTGACGTTCTGTAGGGTTTGTCTCCGTAGTCTACGAAAAGGGGGAGAACTCTGCTAGCGTAAAAGGACTCACTGCAGGAAAATTTTTGACCGATACACCAACAGTTCAGTTCAAGAAGAACATGGCAAAGGGATTTCTGATAGCCGTTGAGTGAGTTACATACATGGTGTCAGTTCCCTGACCCACCGTTCATGCATCCATAGAACGGGGCATAAGCTGTCATTTGAGAGGAGATGCCTGCATTTGATGGTTTGACAGTGCACGTCGGGGTGTGCCTCTGGAAGAGGCTGCGTGATTGTCCTTGTAGCTTGTCAGTTCAATTGTGTCCCCCAGTGCATCACCCCTGAAACAAAAAGGAAGCAGGCAGTTGGGGTTAATCCAGGGCTGGCCATCTACTTCTGCCAGGGCAAGCTGAATTACTTTCCCTGCAGAATCCCATTATTCTTGATTACTGAGTACTCTGTCGTTACCTTTGCCTGTACCTGCCTTTTGATGACAAGCAAAAACTGGAAAAGGGGAGGAGGAGAGAGAAATGTGTTCACTTCTAAAATTTTACCAGACCGCCATGTAGGTTCTTCAATATCCAATGGCACAAACTTGAAAACCATTTAATTGCATTTAAAAAGGTACCTAGCATCAATTCCTAAAAGGCTCTATTATCTTAGAGGAATATGTGTTCCAGCAGTGGTCTAGTTTTTTGTGTAAATATTCAAACAAGGTTTGAATTCATTCAAGGTTTGTTACAAAAAATTATCTCTAAAAATACTGGTAAAATTTTGATTACCATGAAGCTTTACAAGGGATTTTGAGTTAACCACCCAAACTAATTAAGTGAAATTACCCTAATTTGTTTATTATGTTAATGATCTGAATTAATTTATAGTAATTTAGCATGTATTACTAAAGATTTATTATGTTTCCCACCAAATTACTTAAGAGCTATAAATCCCATGGTTAAATGTAATTAGTGGAGACATATTTATCGAAAAGGATAATTACATCTGATAAAAGTTCTTCAGTTAGGCTTAATTAAAACAGATTATTCCCCCATAAATGAAAAGTAAATATGGTAATTACTGGATAGATATTCATTGCAAAAATGAATATCTCAGCATTTTAATTTTCTAAAGGGTGGGAAACTCAACTATATAACTGATTGCTTCTCAATAAACTATGATTAATAATCCCTAGGAAACAGATTTTTTTTTTTTTTTTTGGAGTAAACATTTGCTAGCTAATGACTAAAGAGTAGACACTAGTCAGAAAAAACAACCATTAGCTTATTTTTTTGAGTGGACTGTTGCTGCTTTGAACTAATGAAAAGCATGCTAGGAAAATTATATTTTCTTCCAATAAGACTGTCCCTAGCTCATCTAAGTAGCAGAACTGAGGAAAAAACACACAATTTTTGCTGATGATAATATGGACTACGGTTTCCTAGGCATGCAACAAATTTACAGTGGTTTTTCATGCTAACAGAATTTATTTAATACACATCACTGCACATGAAGAGATTAGATTGCAAATCTGTTTTTTCATAATTTATAAGTACATTGTGTTAAAAGCACTTTATGCAGGGCTGTTACTTGTAAATCACATTGAAACAAGGGGGCAGAGCTGAGAGTAGCAAAAATATAAACATGCAAAACCAGATTCTCCTCTTGGCCGGAATTACTTAATAAAAATACTTGGAGACACGGGGGAATAAGCGGGCCCTAACTCCTTGATTCACAGCTGCCTGGGTATAAGTGAGTGGAAACAGAGACATTTAAACTCAAATCATTACCACAGGATGTGGCTTTCTACTGGAAGAATTGGGACAGAGTGTTTTGGCTGGAGGAAGGGATGGTTTGTCCCGCAGTACTTACATTTTCTGATTTTACGAAAGTGCTATGCGAATTGGCTGCTATTGGGTGTGTCAGTGAGAACTGCTGCTGTCTCCTGGGATTTGTAATTGTGGTGGTATGACTGGATACACAATGAAGGATATAAAATTTTGGGACTGTGTCTATGAAGTACTTCAGGTCGTTGCAGCCTGCAAAAGTTCTTGTGGATGGAAATACATGCGTAAGCTCTGACAGCTGACATCCGTGGTTGCCTGAGTCTTCTGGCAACATACTCTGAGGTCTAGCAGGGAAGTGTCTCAGGAAAATGCCAATGAGCAGAGTGGCTGGTTTTCCTTTGGGATGCAACACTATAGAGTTTGTGACTCATTTCAGGTGTGTCGCTGCCTCTTGTTCACGTGGCCGGAAGGTTTGGAAGGAACAGGGTGGTATTTTGGTGAAAAGTGTGTATGTTAAAAAATGAGATTTTAGTGGCAGGATACACGTTATTTACAAATTTAGATTGAGTTCTGGCAGTAGTTCATCCTAAAACAGGGACAGAAAATTAGAATATGTTGAAACCCTTTTCATAGGTGGCTGAAGCCCTCTCTCTCTGCGGGTACTGCCAAGCCCGAGATGGGGGCTCAGACCTGTGGCGTGGCAGCAGCCTCACCCCAGTGCAGCATCCCCATGCCCTTTTCTTCCCCACATTATCCAAATGAAACGCTTCGCTTTGGGGTTTCTCTGGTGTTGCACAGCCACACTGCATCAAGAAAAACTTTCCAATCTTTTGTTTAAATCCAACCTTTTGTTTCAAAGTATCATTTTTATGGAAAAGTGTAACCTGAATTTGAAGGTTAAAGAAACAAACAAACAAAAGGTAAATAATCCATATAGTGCAGCCAAGATTTTTTTTTTTTTTGGGTCAAATGAAATGTTCTGGATCAATCCAAAATGAATTTTGCAGAAATCCCCTAACAAATATTTCAGTTTGAGCAAGACAAGTCCCTTCCATCTCCCTAACATGTTTTTCATTGATCACTTCCATACAGACAGCATAGGTTGAAAGTCAGGACTTGGGATCAAGAGGTGCACCTTGCAGTCCTAGGAAGGAAGGAAACAAACAGGTTAGCCTCATTCACTGAAAGGAGCTGATTTCTATAGCTGCTATTTAAGAGCAGATTTTGCTTTTTGCTAACTACTGTGGCTTATGCCAGATAATGAGAGAGCTCAAGAGAGCAGTGGAGGTGAGGCAACGATGGATTTACTGGAAGGGGGAATTCAGAAACTGTACCCAGGGCAAAGAACTTTTAAAAGCCTGTGGAAAGTAGCCTCTCAGGCTTTAAAAAGAAGGGAAACTGGGTGAGGATCTTGGGAACTGAGCTGTGCAGAGCTGGGAGATAGAAGAAGAGCAGAGACTTTGAGGTGACACACAAACTTTCAGCACAGGGGGCTTCTCAGGGTTCCCCGCTGACTAATTCACCAAAGCCCTGTACACAGGAGGAAGGTGGAATCTTTGAAATCTCAGAACAATAACAGGTTTCTTTCCATTCTGAAATGAAATTGGCTGAGGCAAAATATTAAATTAGATTAACGTGCCATACTCTTGGCAGACATAATTGCGCAGACATGTCTATATGCTTTTCAGACTGTACATATTCATGATGTACATACCTGTAACAATTTTACGTAGAGCTGAAAGTAAATGATAAATATTCTTTATTAGCAGTAAAAGATAAAGATGCATTTAATCCACAGTGAGTGAAAACTCCAGCATACACTCAGTATTTTTTGCCACTCAAGTTAGGAGCATTTCAGCAAGTTTGTGTAATATTGGTGATAGTACAACTTGTATAGCTAGAAAACCATGCAAATGAGAAAGGTTTGTGCTGCTGCTTTTGCGTCTAGAAGAAAGTAAAAGAAAACAGTTTGCCTAGACTGCTCATCTTTCCTAACTTCTCGGAAATTATTCAAAGGGATGTTTTTAAAGTAGTATATCTTGGTTTTGCTATGGTCTACGGATCATTGCGAGGAACTCGGCCAACCACAGGACCTTTTGAAATGCTGTTTCTGGTGTAGTTCCCTTTAGTGAATTGAGCTAGGGCACCCAAAATAACACGTAAATTCCAGTGCTGCTGGAAAGGCTGTGATACAAATCTCAGGACTGAGTTATGCTTGCGTACTTTGGGTTCGCTATGCAATTTGATCACTGTCCTTAAAGATCATCAAGATTAAGAGCTTTTCCAGCAAGGATGCACTGTCCCCGTGCTCCTCCACCCACATTAATCCTGTCCTTAGGAGCGCAGTAGACCTTGTTATATATTATTTGACTCCCTGGTTGTGTAAGAGAGTGTTACTCTGGAAGTGCTTTGTACAAAGTGAAGAAAAAAGCACAAACTCAAGACACCAAACCTGAGCATGTCTCAAACAAGACTGGTGATGCAACAATACAAAACAGAGCCTGGGTTGAGATTGAATGAGGCTGTTAAATGGCAGCTGTCATTTTCAGAGAAAAGAGGGAGCTGGTACATACTATATGAAGCAGCTGAATAAGCTGATTGTTGTGAGTGTTTGGTGGATGCTTGGAGTTTAATTTGGACTAAACAATAGCAGGATCTGGATCACTTTAACCTGCACAGAAGAGTTTGTATCTTCATCTTGAGAGGCTGTTTTTCGTGTTTTCTGCTGGTGTCCGACCTGAGTGATGAGTGTACATACCAATGGAAAACCCATTGAGGTGAATTACCAGAGCAACAATGCCAAAGTGTATCTGTGGTAGGTGACCTATTTAGTAGTGAGGCTGGATGATATATTTTTTTTTTTTTTTCAAATCAGAACAGGTTTTTTTGCTGAAAAGGGCCATTGTAATTACAACTGTTTCCCTATAAATAAGATTCCTCTGGATTTTTTTTTTTTTTATTAAAATGCTCAAATTAAATTTTATCTTTCTGGCATTTTTCCCAAACTGAATAGCAAAGACAAGGCGTTTCAGAATGGTAACAGTTTCTGTAAAAATGGAAACTGCATTTAACTTATTATCAAGGCCACTTGCTATGAAGATATCTAATAAAAGCATTCCTATTTAAATACCTATACAACACAAACACATTTTATATTAAAGTTTAATATAACTTCAAAGATTTTACCAAAGAGTCTTAAGGAAATCATCAAAGATCGCTGTTGCGTCCAGTTAATCACAGTTCCATATAATCATATCTTACAACCGTGCATAACATTTTCTGTATCCATAGGAACATAGTAACAGCCACAGTCAATATAATCCAAGTCTTTTAAGTCTCATATTCTGTTTTTGGCAGTGGTCAGTAGCAGACATTCAAGGAAAGAGCAGAAAAAGAGAGCAATTAAAGCATGAATTTTCTCCCTAGATTTTTTCATAGATTCTGGCTTAGGGGATTTTGTAAGTTGGATGTTATGTTCACGTAATTACATATAATATCTTTCTTCCATGAACTTGTCTAATTTCTCTTCAGACTTGTATGAGGAGTTGGTACACGCAGTATCTTGTGGCAAGGAGATTTAAGAAATAATTCCAGCTTTTGTGAAAAGGACCTTCCTTTTGTTTGTTTCAGACTGGTTTTTGGCATTTTAATTTTGGCCCCCTTCATCTTGTATTTTGAGAAATAGAGCAAAATTACTTTTGGTAGGGTTTTTCATACGTATTTTATCATGCTAGTTACCCCTTCCATTACTTTCTCTAGTTCTGCTCCATCAATTTTGAAAGATGGAACTGGTGTTATCTACAGAGGTGGCACATGTTGACTTACGTGGTGACAAAACGTTGTTTCTCTCTTACATTTTTAAATTAACATTGTGTTCCTATTAGTCCCTAGCATTGCATTTACTTTTTTGACCACTACATAAAGTAGGAGCATGTTTCTAGAGAGCTGTTCACAGTGACTGAAGTCTTTCCTAAGTGGTCATAGTTAATTTGGAGATAATCAATATGTGTGTATAGATATGCATGTATTTCCTCTTCATGACTTGTGTTTCCTGACATAGAGTTTCACCTGCCCTTCTATCACCTCATTGTTTTATGTGCAAGATACCTCACAGCCAATTTTGGTTTTGAGTATCTGGAACAGTTTTGTATATTCAGTGAAATTTGTCACCTGAGGATTCACACCAGTTTTCCTGTTACCTCTGAATGCAGTGAGCAGATCCCAAGGGACAGATTGTTCCTTCCTATGCTGGGTTTGCTGCCTCTGACCCTGCTAGTAGGCTCAGGAATCCCATCTTGTTTTACCCCAGAACACCTGAAGCTCTTTAAGAGCTTTTCATGAGGAACATGACCCAAAGCTTTTCTGAAGTGGAAGTACAATATTTGACCTACGTCATTCCTCCGGTGTATTTGTGAGGCAAGATTTCTTTCAATGATACCCATGTTGGCGCATTCTCATAGTATCGTATTTATTTAAGTATCTGCTAATTCTTTTCATTATTGTAGTTTCAGCCAACCAGTCAGATTTAACAGACCTAGCTCTTTCTGTCTTCCGGAAAGCCTTTTAAAAATTGCTGTCATTTTTTCATTTCTTCCTGTCTTTAATACTGAGCTGAACATAAGCGATAGGGTACATGCCACTGTAAGTACTTTGGCAATTTCATATCCAATACTATCTTGGTGCTGGTAACTTGTTACTAGTAATTTTATTCATTTATTCTGAAACTTCTCCTACTGACATTTCAGTTTGACACAATTCCTCAGACATATTTCCTGTGTAGAAAAGGAAAAAAAAAAAAAAAACCAACCCACAAAAACCCTCTCTGATATCTGAACATCCTTAATCTCTTCCATCAAGAAAGCTGATGTAAAGAATGCAGTTAGGGCTGGATTTTTTTTTTTTGCCTCTTTTTTTTTTGATTTTTGCAATGGTTTTATCTTCCTTCAATCTTTCTTTAATAGCTCAATTTCTTATCAGCCCTGCAGACTCTTTGGTAGGATTCCTTTCTGAGTTGTGGATTGAAAAAGTTTTTGCTATATACCTTTTGTGTCTTTGGTGTGTTGATTGTTCGAAATCTTTTTTTTTTTTTTTTTTTTTTGGGCCTACTTTCTTAAACTTCCTATCTAATGTGTCTGAGTTTCAACTCTTCTGTTTTACCTGTTTGGACCTAATTTCTACTTTTAAGGGTTGTCTTATTAGCCCTTTTCTTTTCTTTTTCTTTTTTTTTTCTGTTTGACCACATCAACCTTTATTTGATCCTTTTGAAAGGATAAGTGGCAAATGTTTCTTCTGAGCATCTCCTATGGTTTTCTAAATAGTCACCATGCCACCCATAAATGTCTTGCCCTTTTATCTGCGATTTCTTAGCTTCTTAGTAATAATCATTTTTAGGTAGCTCTTCTTTTAGAGTTAAGCATTGCTGTAGATCTAATCTTCCTTATCACATCACTGTCTCGGTTACATAGTCAAGAATACTGCTGCTGGTCCTCCTATGCATGTTTGTCATTTCAGTTCATAAGAATCCTTTACAGTAAATAGTTTCATCATAAATATTTTCTCAACTAGATGTTGGCCATTTGCTCTCTCCAATCTCACATGTGGAACAAGCAGCTATTTTGGGATCTCTAGCATCCTGTCTGCCTGTAGGTTTATTTTTGCCTCCTGGACTTCCCTCCTGCCTCTCTGGGTCTTGCTGATACCCCAGCTGGCCATCACTACAAGCTCTTCTCCAAGAGTCTGCTGATGTTCCCATGGCCAACTGTAAGAAGTATTTATTACTATTTATTACTTTTATATATGTATATATAAAATGTATAATGTGCTTATACTGTTAACCTTTTACAAAACAGTCGGGAATGTTTGAAATACAGCTTAGAGAGGAGAGCCAAAGGGGTACTGATGAATTCTTGTGTGGAGAAATCTGGGAGGTGTTAGGAATAGTGTTTTCTTTAGAATTCTATTTAAAAGCACATAAAGCTAGGGCTTTTATCTAAGAAAAGGAAAGAAAGCTCCTCTTTTCCTGAGCAACTCTACTTGTAAATGAAAAGAGCTTACCCTAATCCCTGCAGCAAGTGGTGATGAAAACCAAGAAATCCAACAAGAAAAGGCCTTTTTCTGCAGCAGCACAAGAATCCTCAGGCCAGTTAATTATTCCTTTCTTCAGCAGCTTAAATTACAAAATCTCTTGAATATTCTTGACCTGTAGTAGAAGAATATGACTACTCATACTCAGTATTATAGTTCCTTATGGGATGCCCTATCATCCGACAGCAAAAGGGTCATTGTAAGAGACTTAATAGTGCCTGAAGGTTTAATAACCTCGGAGGGGAAAAACAGCTTGAAGACAATGATCGTTAAAAGCCAGAACATTTTCTTTGACATATTACACCAGACAAGACTGGACTATGGCCATTATTGAATTACTACTATATAGGAAGTAGCAATGAATTGGTCTTGTGAATTTATTTTTTAGGAAATGTTTTAATTTCAGTGTGTATTTTCCTTTGTTTGGTAAAAAGAAAAGCTTTCTGAAACTTTCTAGGAAGTGTAAATTGAAATATCATTTTAGAAATTGTGGGGGTGTTGGAATTTTGATTTCTGTTGTGATGTGTCAATAATAAATCATAATATGGCATGCATAATATCATCTTATAAAATACCTTATTCATCTTAATTAGGAAGGTTTAATTCTTGAATTTCTCTGTGAGATATCGGAACTGATGTAATTTTGGAAAAGCAAAACCCTAAGACTGTCCAAATATGCCTGACCAACATGACTGGTTCTCTCCTTTCAAGGAAAGGCTTTGTGTTTGCAAGGTGTAGATACATCCTCTAGTGTTTGTGATGCTGCTCTTCACACACTTCATAAAGTAGCGAGAAGTTTGAGTGATGACTTTTGAACAGAGTGTTTTGGGTAGATCAGGCTTGGAATGCCAAAACTGTGGTATTTTTTATAGCTTGTTTTTTGTAATGGTTATGAAAAGTAAAGCCTTTGGGATTGTCTCAGATTGTGTGCCCAATCTCATGAGACTTCTAGCACTCAAGTTACATTAACATGGCCTCAGGACAGAAATCAATTTAAATGCGAAACTGACTTTTAAGCTGCGTTTCCCTCAGTAATTTCCTTCTTTCTCTTGCACACACACACCTGCTCAATTGCACACATGCAGACAAGAGTTGAGTACATACAGCTAAAGTATAAGCCAATCAATCTATGTGTCTGGAGGAAAACAGAGAGATTGTTTATTTCCATACCTAATTACTCCTTATTAAACTGCAACAGAACTTTTGACAGGACAAATTATTTTCTTAGTAAGTAATAAGAGAAAGTGACAGGCTCTCATAGGGAACGAATGGGGAACACAGCACAATAACGAACTCTTTAGTAAAAAGGATAGGTGGTTTTTGTGGATTATTTTTTTTTCCTACAGAAATATAGGTGATATTGCCAATGTTCAAAAGATAGAAAAGGGATATAACATAAGCCCCTATAAGCAAGAAAACTGTTTTCTGTCATGGTGATAATACCACGGGGAAATCCTGCAAAACAAAATGAACAGAACAATCAGTTAATACCCACTCTAGGCTGGTGGGTCCTGGGAAGAAAGGGACATCAAAATCTGTGTTTTATGGCACTGAGAGGCACCAAGTTGAACAAGATCAAAGACACAGTGTATATATTCAAAGTAGTAGAAAGTCCTACTGTAAAGAGCTAATACTCTCCCTGGATGGACAGTGGCTAAAATACTGAGTGGCTGAACATAGAGAAATACCTTCTCTGCTCAATGGCTGTGGTCTGAGGGGAGGGAGACTCTGTGCCTTTACCAAAAAAATGAGCAGTAGAGCCAGGAGCTGAGCAATGCCTTCCTGCATTTTAAGCCCAGGCCCACTGAGCCATTCCCCTCTTCTAACCCAGTGATGCCCACCTGTTTTCAATGTAAGAAAATGACTAACCAAACTCTGCAGAACTTGTGACTAGATGAATGAGGACTTGAAAGAATAAACCACTTTTCTCTCCCTTTTCTGAGAATCAAGAAGATTGAAAATGTCAGAGTTTTGCTAAGTTGATTTAGGAGAAATCTTGAATTCTTCGTCTGACAAATAGGAAGCAAACTGCGATAAAGCTGGATAGCAGGTAGGGAATGCATAACAACTTACAGAAACATAGGAACAAACAGTGATTTACTGTGGGCTGTTATAAGAATGTGACTTACCAATTCATAAATTCACAGTAAGCTTGCTTTTGTATTATCATCTCTGTTATCTCCAGTCCTAAGGACTGATAACGCACAGCACAAGTAATCTCCAGACCTTTCAGTCTCTGTCACCTCAGTCGCAGAGTTCCCTTCTTTACGCTCACGCTTCACTTTTCCTCTTCTGCAGACATTTGCTGACTGTTCCTGCGTTTCTTTCCATCAGTGGAGGCATTGAGCTGAGCATAGGAGAAACAGGAAAGACCTGTAAGCTGCTCTTGCGGCTTGGTGCAGCCCTCAGCACCTCTCTGCCTCACCTGTAGCCTGGCTGAGGACCAAACAGCATGCATGCTGCTGGGGGTCAGGCACATCTGCCCACCACGCCACGCTGGAAGAGGAGTGCTGCAAAGATAACGCCTTCCCTCTGATTTTTACATCTCAGGCCTTGCTAGCACCCCTGAGCCACAAAGTGCAGTGTGGTACTTCCTTTGCTTTTTCACAGGAAATAAAATTTTAAAGCAGACCAATTACAGGAAATGTTTACAGCATTTCTCTGCTGCAGCTAAAATTAAACATTTAACAGCTCTTCTCATGAGCCATACTGGAATCCAGTTCTGTAGCATGCTGGAAGGGGTCACTGACACATGCCAAAATGGTCCTTTAGGTATCAGTGTAGAGCAAGCAGGGGGGAATGCAACAAGGCTGGCAGCCCTGCCAGGAATTCATAGAATCATAGAATCATTAAGGTTGGAAAAGACCTCTAAGATCATTGAGTCCAACTGTCAACCCAACACGACCATGCCCACTAAACCATGTCCCTAAGCGCTCATCTACACGTCTTTTAAATACTTCCAGGGATGGTGACTCCACCACTTCCCTGGGCAGCCTGTT
>NW_009190860.1:149194-161910 GCF_000690835.1 Fulmarus glacialis | reverse complement strand
TTTCAGTAAAGAAATTTTTCCTAATGTCCAGTCTAAACTAATTGCAGCCTGCCTGAGCAAGGGAGCCTCGGCATCCCACAGGCCGGGCCTCTTGAGACTGCACCAGAAATGGGGCAGCATGGAGTGCACCTGACTGCCCCGCTGCTGCTAGGACTGGGACAAGTCATCATCCCTGTCTGCAGGCCCAAGAAACAATGTTCTGGCTTTCCACATACTCTACCTGGCATGGGTTGTGGAGAGGGGCATGTTCAATCGCTCAGGCCTGCAAGCAGCCCGCCATCATGTGGACTGTCTTGCTTGTGCTTTCCTGTTGTGTAACTGGGTATGACTTTGTGACGTGGTGAGGACTTCTGTATCTTTTTTACGTGATGGAGATGCATCTGGTCATTTGAGAGTGCAGCTGCAACATGCAGCTTAATAGCACTGCGAAACGTATGTGCTGTATTATCATATGGAAACATGAGGCTATGCTGACTGGTGTAACTAGCTGAAGCTGGATGGAAGCTGTGCTTGCCCATCTCTGATACCTAGACATTTCTTGGGTAAAATTTAGTATCTGAGTGCTGAGTCACCTGAGAAGGGAATGAATTTAGGCCAAAGAAACAAAGGTCACATCTGCTTTGCTGTCCCTGGTGTGACCATGATCCTGCAGGCTAATTTATCTTTAAGCTTGTTAACTAGCTTGGAGAATACTGACGTGGAACTGTACTGACAAAGAGCTTGGTAGCCAAGGAGAAAAAGAGCTGGGTAAATACTGTGTGCAGTTAGCCCCTGCTCAGCTCTGGACTGCCGCAGCCCTGTAGGACTATCTGGCTGAAAGCAGGCTGAGGGACTTGAGGTGACCTGGTGCCAGTGATTCTGGGACAAAGATCTGAGTCAGAGCTCTACAAGGTATTTAGCTGATTCCACTTGAACATCAGGTGTGAGGCTGCGTTTGGGAAGATAAATACTAAAACACAGTTTGGGTTTTTCTTGGTAGCAAACCCAAATCTGAGAGGGGTGAACATAAGACAGTGTTCAGCCCCTGCCTATGTGCAAAGCGTTATACTGCTTCGGTCTCACACTGACACTGAAATAATTGCTACAATTACAAATAGGCCCTTTTAGAACAGCATGCCGATTATTTACACTGTGCAGAGACAAGCCTTTTTCTTAAATTCTCATGCTGGTTTAGAGTAAGGTGAATCTTTCCTGCTGTTTGCATGAGACAGCAAAAGCAAACACATCACCACCTTTAATTCGCAACAGACAGGTCTGATTCTTTAGTCATAGTTGAGTTTTACAGCAGTGCAATTTTATAAATTTCCATCAAGTTACTCCAGATTTGTACCAGCTGAAATGCAAAATGCCTGCTTGATGTGCAGATTAAGGCTTGGAAGTAAGAAGCACAGAAATGTGAAGCAGAAGTTGGTCTATGGGAAAGGAATAGAAATGAGAAAGAAGAATTATCCTGCTTTAACCTAATGTTGTTAATCTATATTGCCCATTATAATCTCTAGTGTCCTGCTTAGTGAAGTATGCAATCTGTAGTGCTGGTTCCTGCACAAGCAGTGTATCTAATATAAAGGACTGGCTCAACATCCATCATAATAATTACTGTGTCATAATTTTCTGCCCTTCCTACCTCTGCTGCAAAGAGATAGAAGAGGCCTTTCAAGTGTTGGAGAATTTTTGCTAAAAATTTCTCAGGGTTTTTTTAATATGGAAATCTGTATTTCTGCCCTATTTATTTTGCAGGTTTGACCTGACATGATGAAATATACTTTATTGGGGGGTGTAGAAACTAAATTTCAACATCTGAAAACATGCCTATTTCATTTAATGTCTGAATTTGCTTGGCTGCACTGAAAGGGAGCAGTAGGCATATTAGAAGTTTCATTTGAAAAATGCTCCCAAAAAACCCCGTAATTCAGTGACCCACAGATTCAGAGGCTGCTTGACTCTAAAGTTAAATATGAAGCAGTTACATATGGTCAATGCAGCTCAGAGTGGTTAAAATTTGGTCTCTGCTTAAGTCTTTTGTATTGAAGGACATGTAAGCAATTTTAACAAAAAAATGTGAGCTCTCCCAGATCTGTGAGATGGCACCATTCAAAGCTGGTGTTTTGGGCCCAAACTCATGCATATGTACTTGCACCACTTTCTTGGCTTTATATTTTAGTTTACGTTGTTTATTCTCATAGCTGTGAGCACAACTTGAAAGTGTGGTGCGCATGAAACCAGCCTAGTCAACATCCAGAAGACCTCTGAGCTGCGCATCTCAATGGCAGGTTATGTCCAGCTGCACCCCGCTGGGCGACTCTGCCTCTGCAGGAAGGATTGTACACCAGCTCTGTCCAAGCATATCCACCCTTACTGCATTGCACCCAGGCAAGACGTGTCCATTTGGGCAGCAGAATGGTAGCGCTGTCCCTGTTCCTGCAGGAGTAACTGATGCCCAGGGCTCTCTGCATTGGACCCTCAGTGCTTTGGTGCTTTGTTGTCATGTATTTTCCTGCAACAAAATGAGGGGCTGTCATCACAATTGATGAGCTTTGTTGTAGGAAAGATACTACAGGCTGCAAAACAATGATTTATGCCTGCATTTGAGATGCATTGGTGAAGCCCAGAAACCAGCTGATGGGACCTTAGCCATGGGACACAGGGCGATATATTCAAAGACCCTAGACTGTAGCAAAATCGAGTGATAGCTTTTGGAGATTAAGAAGGCTTGCATTTTTACATTAATACTTCACTAAGGGAAGCCCACATAAAGGGTTTTATTACACAAAATATAATTCAGTCACTGAAAAGCAATAAAGATTTCTTTGTAAATGTACCGTAGTAAGTGCTACTGAAGAAAATACAAAATCTCAGTTCCACAAAGGGATCCACTTGACAGAAAATGTAATTGGGATCAAGACCTGAACTGACCTGATTCTACACTCTAGTTGTGTGGCTGTTTTTGTTTACACGTTCTGTTTTTATTTTTAATTATAGAAACATTTACTTTCTGCCTCTAGGTGTTTTAAAAATTCCATCTTTTTGATGTGTGAGTAGAGAAAAAACAAATAACAGCTTTGGACTTTGCTTAGGAAACCCAGCTAACATGCTTAGTTGTCAAATGCAAAAAAAAATAGTGTAGAGTGATATAAGCACCAGATCTTTCCATTAAGTCTGTGCAGTTTACTGATAATTTCTTTGGCTTTAAGAATTGGCATCTTTCTCTTGCTGTGCACTTTTTTCTTTCATACGCTGTTGTATGCAAAAGCTTTGGAAACACATACCTGTGTGCCTACCTTTACACACATGAGTTGTCTTATTAAGAGCTGAGACCTGCCTGGGTAAAGCCAGTTGCATTTTTCTCTCAACTCTGTAAATGTTTGCAGGATGGTTGTGGGGGGGACCCTGTGCCTGCCTAGACAGCATTCTGTCACTGCAGAAAGTGTGCTTTCTGCAAAACACACAAAAATAATTTTATCTTTCATTTCTTTCAGCTATAGTAACCTTAACAGGTACAAAAAATTAAAATAATGATCAAACAGGAATGTGATGTTTAAGTTGACAATGTCTCTCTTAAAGATATAAAAACTGATTAGATTGAGTGTGAGTCCCGAGGATCGCCACTGTGGGATGAGCTGCCATCCTGCAGTACAACCTGGGAGAGATTTTTCTACCGCAGAAGAAAATTCAGCAGCCTCAGTAGCAAACATTGAGCTCAGCTGCAGCTGGCATTAAGACTAAATTTTTGAACATCTGAATATTGAAAGCCTTTTAAACTCACCTAATATTATTCTATTACTGGAACAAATCTAACCGTAAATTGAAAAAAAAAATAGGAATCTTCTAAAAAATATGCCTTCCCCATCCATTTTCAGCTTCAATATTGTGTAAAGATGACAGTTATCAGCTATGTAGAAGAGCAGCTATATTAAATGTTAAATAACCTTTAACAGCACCAAATATTTAATCATAAAAAATTAAATTGACAGTGGTGTGGTTCACATAGTATCCCCTCGAAAGCCTGACAGCATCATTTCTCATATATATTGATAAGTACAAGACATCCATAAAATCGTAGGCTCTGTAGCCTTCTATTTATGAGAGGCTATCTAAAACTCATTCATTTCAGGTAATATCAGTAAGTCAATTCAGCTTAGTCTGATAGCTCATAACTTTTCAGACTGTTGTATTTACTGAGCCATAGACTATCCTTTCTTCAAGTGTACTTGAGAAAATGACTTGTACTGTAAGACTATTTCTTCTCAAAGTATAATCAAGTGTTTTAAAACGAACTCCATAACTGCAAATTCAAAACAGTATTAGACCTTGGTAATAATATAAAAAATATTGCTTTAATAATGCTTTGAAAGTTGCACAGAGTATTGGCAGTATTTTTCTGACTGGTAGTAACCCACCCAGAAAACCATCAGTGGGAATTTGGTGCCAGGCTTAGGCACGTTTCATGGGGTGGCAGAAGCCTCTGTAACAGAGCTAGTAAAGCTTCATTTATAAATGGAAGAAGTTCCTCAGTATGTGACGTACATGACTGTGGGTGGAGAATCAGCATTGCAGGCAGCAGCGGGGATGACAGTCTGCTCTGTTTTGTGGATGTGAGAACGTCTGGCCAAATTCAGACCTCCTAAGCAGTAAGAGCAAGTCTGTTGGCTTTGATGGCGTTGACTGCGTGTATTAGTTACTGACTTGTGGGGCTTACTGTAGAGTTTGGTCCTGATCCTGATGAAGTAGTGGGGAAATGTTAATTGTGTTTCTAGAGCAATCCTTTACTGAGGGAGATTCTTCTTTCACGTCTGATGTTCTGGCAGCACAGCAGAGATGTAGGCAATGGAAATTCACAGGTAAAACTGTCCTGTAAATGTTCTAGTAGTGCTTTATTTAAATTGGCTCGGACAGATTGTTTCTATTTGCGATTAGGGAATGGGATCAAAAACCCATAGAAAAACTCCTGTTAACTTTAATGGTCTTCTCACTGAGGATCAGAGCTATATATAGAATTTGCTTGTAAATAAAGTGAATTTACAGGAGACTTGTAAATATTAGTCATTATTAAAGTGAGTCAAATAAAGTCACAACTGCCCAGAACTGAAGCTTAAAACCAACACAGAATTTGGGAAATGACGTTCCCAGCTAGGGCACTTTTCCTTTGCCTTCCGGAATTGCTTATTCCTCTTATTCACCTGCATTTTCTGGTACTGGCTGGGGCTGGAGCTAAAACCAGAGAGAGAGGCTGCATTTCCCTTTCTGTTAGCAATGGCCAGATTTGCGCAGCAATCGCTTCTGTCCATAATTCAAGCAGTGAATTGCAATTTTTGAGGACTTCAGGGTGGAGAATTGTGTTACCAAGATGTTTCATTATTTTTAAATTTCTGTTTCACTGCTTTCTGGCTTCTGTTGTTTAGACAACATCAGCTTTTAGTGTTGAAAATATTCCCCCTGGAGCTGAGCTGCGAAGGGGAAGCTGCGTGCCCCTGATCCGTGGGCAGGGAGGGGGGATGCCTCTGGCTACAGGGGGCTGGACTGGTTTTTTTGGGCTGTGTGAGGGAATGGCAGAGCCTTTGACACTGGTGTCTGTGACAACTGAAGGGCTGCTAAGTTCCCTGGTCCCAGAGGACTGAGAGCTGGGGCTGAGGGCAAAAGTTGTTTACGAACGTGGGAAAAATAGCAGGGGGTAGGCTGGGGGAATAGAGAGAGAGAGACAGGGAGAACAGCAGAGGGAATGCTTGTGGGGGATTCTGCCCAGAGCAGGATGGGTGTGAAAGCTGGGAGAGGGGTACTAGTGTGTCCAGGAAATTTTAAGTAATTCAGATGCGAGAGCAACACTCAGAAGATGGAGCAGTGCTTTGAGCCATGAACCCGCAGCCTAGCAGTCTCCATCAGAGAGGTGTTGTTCTGCACAGGAATGACTCACTTCTCTTGCAAAAAGGAAAGGATTTGGGGTGCAGATGGGTTTTCAGTTTTTCTTCTTCCTGGGATAGAAGTGCTGGCAGTAGCAAACTTGTTACCTGAGAGCAAAGGTATTTACAGCAGCGTGTCAACCTCGGCTGGCCCAGCCGTGTCTGGAGCCGCAGCCTTGCCCACCGTGCAGAACCAGCGTCTGACAGCTGAACTCAAGCAGTAGTTGACCTGCAAGAGCAGCAAGATCAGTGGTGGGTGAGTGCTCAGATATAAGGCCTCTGTCAGCCTGATAAGTACCAGGACTGAAGGGTCATCTGCCTGATGCCATAAAATTCCAGGAGGAGTAATTGCCACCCCAACATACAGGGGGGAAAAAAAGAGATGTCCTGGACTTGAAGGTTAGGGGAAGGCAGAGAGTTAAAGTAAGACCAATACATGAGATTTGGATGCCCCGCAGTGTGTGGGGGTTGTGACAGCCCTGGACCAGAGCAGGTGAAAGCTATCCTGTACACAATGGAAGCGGTCAGCTGGGAATATCAGGTTTTCTGCTGGGAAAGTTCAATTTGATTTGGCTTCAAGTTGGGAAAAATTTTACAAAGATATTCTATTTTTTCTGTTGGTCATACCATGGGCTGTCACAGGGTCCCATAGAAGTTGTAGCTGGAGGCCCCATGGACATCCCTTTGCCCAGCTAGGTTGTCACTCCTGGGACTGCCTGAGGGACTTGCTGCTGTGTGCTGTGGGAGTCCATAGGCAGTGTCTGTGCTATGGAGTCTGAAGGGGAAAGGGAATTCCAACATTTTGGTACATTTTTGTCATAATCTGGTAGAAAAATGCAAATTTTGAAAGTTTTCACAGCACCACTGCCTTCATTTGGAATTAGAGTGGTGGCATAACATAACTGCACATGGTAACTGTATAATAAACCTGAGTTCTTGTATCATGCTCGTCATGATCCTAAAATACTTTGCTGAAGAGAAAGGCTGCTGACTCTATCCCCATTTTATAGATGTAGAAATGAAGGCAAAGAGAGATAAATCGATTTAACCTGCAGATAAATTGATTTACTGAGACTGAGCTAAAAATGGTCACAGTCCAATCATCTCTGCAAACCTGGTAGCACAATACACCAGACAAGCAAGAACCAGGTCTTTGCCGAACACATTGAGATGTTTGTCTTTCTCTGGGGCAGGGATGTCACTTGCTGACACTGCTGGCAGCACACGCAGGTGTCTCTCACAGCTCTGCCCTGAGTCTGCGGCAGTTTGTACTGGATATTGTTGTGCAACAGCCTCCCCTCCTCCTAGTTTGATAGCTCTTGTGCTTTGTACACAGGCTTTATATTTCAAAGCAAGCTGTCTTTCGGGTTGCAGGTACCCTCTGTGCTGTGTGGCTGGTGAGTGGCCAGGTTTCTGACAGCAGCATGGAGCTCAGCCAGGGCAAGCTGCTAATGTTGCTGCCTAAGTGCAAAGTGTTCGGGGATCTCTCCTGGCCACAGGGGTTGAGATCTTGTTTTATGTCCTCTGAAAGGCTGTAGCTGTGGCATCCTTGGTCAGGGCGATCTGAGGCAGACCTGTGTCATCCAGGTTGACACGCTGAGACCTGACTTCATCTCCACGTACAAAACAACCTTTTTCTGTTAACAGGTCAGTGGAATTGAGAGACACTTGGATTAGAGATGACTGAGTTTAGGAAAAAATATTGTTGTTGACAACTGCAGATGTGTTAGAAAGAGAATGGGTATCAGAAGTGTGCTCAGTTCAGTGAGGGCTTCGCCAGGGAAAGGATGCATGGAGCTTCTGCTCACAGCCGATGGTCTGGCAGGTGAGTGCAACCCAAATCTCTCATGTTTCAGGTAAACACCCAAACTTTTGGAAATCAAAGTATCTGCAGCAGTTTTCTGATAACCTTAATAAACTGCGAACTGTCTCCAGATTTTACTGGTGGGACTGGGAACCACTTCCAGGATCTTGACCATACAAGTAGTTAGGGTGTGTAGAGAAAGTTGCTTTGTGCTGTGTGTGTGGGGAAGTATTTCCATGTCCTGGAACCAGCCTTTCAATTTTAACTCAGTCCTTCTGCACAGTTCAGCTTGGTGCTGTTACTGCTTCTGCAGCATCCATGTTCCAAGCAATAATAGGATTAATTGTTTTCTAAGCTGGTAGTACATCTTTTAACATATGCGGTATGCAGGAGGCAGGCAATGAATAACTGAAAGAAGCCTATGGAGCAGTGGCTCCCGCTGAGGATTTTACTGAGCATATAGAGAAATTGATTCTGTTAAACTTCGCTTGCTGGAGTGGAAAGTTAAAGAAGAGACAAAAAATGCTAAGAAATAGAGCGGTGCACAGGACTGTCATCTTCATTTTAGGATTCTCTCTATAAAATGTGCACATCAGAGGCTTGGAAAATCTTCCTAAGGAAAAGGAGCTTTGGTACAATGTCTCAGGGACAGAGGGAACCACAGCACTTGACATGCTGTGTAAAAGGCTGAGAGAAATGCTTTAAAAAAGAATTGCTGTCTGTTCCAGATCCTGGTTCAGGGTCCACGTGCAGCCTTTTCTCAGTCAGCACTTCTGATGGAATCAGCAGGATGCCAAACTGAAAATGAAATGTCTGCAGGCTGTGAAATTTGGCCCTTGCTAGACTGAGGCTCTGATCTGGAGATTGGCAGCGTTCGGGCAGATGGTTGTCCCCATGGACACCTCATCATCTCCAGCAGAGCCCTGGCAGTCTCTGGGAAAATCCCCTGACTCTTCACACAGAAGAATGAGTGAAAGGACCAGAAAGGTCCTTAATGGCCTGAAAATCAATTAATCAAAGAACTAATCTTTCAGTTGCTTCTTTCCAAGGGAGCTCCCTCCTTCCTTAATGAAAGCTGCTATAAACAGACGTTTTTCCAATATGTAGTTCATGCCGATGCTCTCCATGTGCCCCTCGTTGCTCTAAAGAGAGACCTCTGCAAGGTACGAGGTTCAATGTGCGAGGTAAGTGCCAGAATTGTGGCTGGATGCTTGCAGGTGTATTTTAAGGACGTATAGCCAATTAATCTCAACCTGAGCCATTCTAAATAGGGAGAATTACTTTTTTTTGTTTGTTTTTTTTCTTACTGTGCTTTTAAGTGGGCAATAATAGCAGTCACTCACAGCTATGATATGCTTCTGGAGCTGCCAGAAGGCCTTTTTTTCTAAAATAAAAAGCAGTGAAATGAAAGATCCCCTGCTGCAAGCATGCCTATAATTTGCTGTGCTCACATGGCTGATCCCCTTGATTTTCTGGGCCCTGTTCCCAACCCTGGGATGGAAGGAGCGTCCTTTAAATGTTCTCTCTTCCTCCTCCTCTTCCCTGAGGTATTGGCTTGCAGTCACTATACCTAATTTGTAGCTTATCAGATGAGAGATAGGAACAATGATTTAGTGAATTGGCTACCCAGGCTTTTGTCTAGTTCACCCCTCCATCACTAATCTGCTGGATGCCCTAGATCAGGCTGTGCAGGTCATGTCCCTGCAGATGCGTCTCCACGGCTGGCTGCAGATAGACCTGTGCCCCTCTGCACGCCGGCTGGCTGCACATGAGATGGCTCCTGTCTGGGAGCACAGCAGTGTGTTCACGGCTTCCAGGCCCAGATGGATCCACATCCAGCTAGTACAGGCAGAGGAGCGTGCATCTGCCTGCACCCATCTGTGTAGGCACACCCTTAATCTCCCTGTGTCTTGGTTCTGTCAAAGGGGTCTAATAGCCCACTGCATCATGGAGCTAGTAGGGGATAAAAACCTATTAATCATTGCACAGTGCTGAGACAGATGGGTTTCATTCCCAGAATAAGTACATAGATAGACCATGATCATCTAAAGCTAACATTAACACATTGGTATCTGTGATTTACATAAACTAGTCCCTGAAACCACAGTTGGGTGGTGCTAAAGAAGAGTTTCTGGGCTATTAAGTGTTTAATTTGGCAGATACAATTCAGTCATGAAATGATCTGCTCTCCTGAAGTGACAAAAGTGAAGGGTTTGCATTGCTTGGTTTGTAATACAAGAACAGGAAGGGTTACTGTTAAAAATAAAGTGTCCTGGAATGGACAGGCAGTAAGGGAGATCCCCTCAAATGCAGAAAGGCTTGGCTGCTTTAATCTGCAATCTTTCTAACGCCTAACTGCAGAACTTACAGGTAAATTGTGTCTCACATGTGTGGAGGAAGACATTTATCTTGGAAAGGTATTAAAAGCTTCTGTTCCACAGTTGTCATCTGGGAAGATACAGTATTGATTGATCCTGGAGTTTCATTTGATTGGTTGCATTGGTGATTACAATATTGATTTGTTTCACATGCTGTTTGTTCCGTGCGCTGCTCTGTTGCAGCAAGAATTAGTCTGCCTTGCCGCTTGCTGCATGTTTTTCAGGAGAGGAATCGGGCAGAATTCATTTTTCACCAGACAGTCTTACAGAGTAATTAACTGAAGGGAGGCTGGCGAGAATTACTGAATTACCCAGGGAACACAGCAGACTGAGAGTTTTTTCAGGCATGTGTAAATAAAGAAATTTGCATTCTCCAAATATTTAAAGCAAATATTGTATTCAAAGGGAAGTGTGTAATTTGAAAAAGTGCAGAAATATAATAAAAGCTGCGAGCAGTTTCAAAAGCTTGCTGCCACAGCTAAGGCAGAAGGGAAATCTGCAGAGTGGCTGCTGAGCTGCCCCTTGAAAGACTGTGGTGAGGGAGGAAGAGGAGGATGACTGCAACTTCGCATGTCAATTCATGCCTTGGCCTGAGATTTGCTGAATAGCTTGTCTTGCCTTGTCTTCCTCTGCCCTCGTCAATGCTATTGCCTCGGGCCTGAAGAGCTGATGTTTGCGGGGATGTACAAAGGAGTTGGTCTGAAACCAGAAGCCATTCTGTTCAAATTGTGCAATGGCACATTGAACACAGAATCCAAGTGAAGCCTCCACCACTGGAAGGTCCTGAGCATTGCTCGAGGTCATGTGAATTGTTTCTCTAATGACCACTTATGTCCCCAAAATGGAGGGTCTGCCGACCTGTCCCATGGCTGGACATGTAATCAGATACCGTCATAGCCTCCTGCAGAAGAAAAGTTTTTGAACATGAATTTTAAATGCTCGCTCTTAGTCATCCCATCTGGTATGAGATACTAATTAAAAAAGTGAGACATTTCTGGGCCTACATGTGTAATGTGGAAAGAAATAAATGTATTCTCTCAGAATGTGAGACAATGTCGCATGGTGTTGCTGTTGCACCGAACCAAATTTTCATCGATACTTGATACCATAATTAATTTCTATGCTAATCGATATACTCCAGAGCACATCTAGAGTCCTTGGGTTTTTTCCCCACTAGTAAAACTAAAGAAAGGTGAAAATGACTTATCCTCATTTGCCTGACTTTTTACTGACTCTAAAGAATTAAGGAAGAGCAAAGCAATGAGAGAACCTCAGAGGCGAAAGTCACACTTCGGATAAACTTATTTTTAGTAAAGTAGAAAAGGTAAGTAAGTAAGAGAAAGTGCTGCTTTTCAGTGCTAGAAGTGTGTGTGTGTGTATGTACATGTATATATAGGCATATGCTGGGGAGCAGGAAGGCATTAAAAAAATGCCCAAAGTTTAGCAAAATGAAGAAAAACCCTTTCAGTTTTAAACTTTCTCCCATTTGACAGTTGATGAGATGAATGGGACAGGGTAACAATTCAGTTGCTGATTTTCTTCACAAATATTCGTGTGGGGAAAATCCCTAAATTCAAACAATTGTGCCTTTTGCACAAGGATTAATCTTAAACTTAACACATAATTTATAATTATCAGTCCATTCCAATGGAAATTTTATATCTTCAGTGTTCAAAATATAGTGCTTTCTATGAATTTTTAAAGTAGTCATAATATGAGTTCAAAATGAAGATTGTTAACATCAGTAAAGGGCTGCTTACCTTTCTGTCCTACTAATTCCAGTTAGGAAAGGACCGGGATTAAAGAGTCCCCTAATATTGAAGCCATTGCCAGAGGGTTGTGAGCAATTTGCTGCTGTGTGCCAGGTGGATCTGTAGATGCTGGGAAATGGAACTCATTAGTGGTGTCTAATTTTTCCTTTTGAAATTTCTTCTTTCTTTTTTTTTTTTTCAACAAATTTTTGACATTTTGCTGAAAAAGTAAAACTGAAAATTGACACCTGAATTCTGCAGGGGTTTTTTTTGCCTGAAAAAAATTGAGTGTTCTCAGATTAGTTGGGAAAAAAAGTGAAAAACTGAGTTGTGATTGGATATCTGAGAAAAATTAAAACCCCCCCAAACATTAAAGAAACAGGAACCATCAGTAAGAATTTTACTTGCCAAACCCCCTTTTCTGAAAAATATGCACCAGACTTCTTGTTGAACTGTGCTGGAAACGCAGCGTGGCACTGAGTGGTGGCTGAGACGGGCAACATAAAGTCTTGCAGCACCGTTGCCTCATGGCAGAGAGCTCAGCGTTTGAATGGGGGCTGGTGCCCCATGGGGACATGGATGTAGGTCATGTTCACTCTTCCACAGAGATTGTCTACCTTCCTGTTGCCATCAAAGCACCCTACTCCTAAGATCCAAATGCTGACAGTGCAGCAGGTGTCTGACTGGCTGAGACGGGCAACATAAAGTCTTGCAGCACCGTTGCCTCATGGCAGAGAGCTCAGCGTTTGAATGGGGGCTGGTGCCCCATGGGGACATGGATGTAGGTCATGTTCACTCTTCCACAGAGATTGTCTACCTTCCTGTTGCCATCAAAGCACCCTACTCCTAAGATCCAAATGCTGACAGTGCAGCAGGTGTCTGACTTCCT
>NW_009190860.1:123065-149184 GCF_000690835.1 Fulmarus glacialis | reverse complement strand
TCCCTATACAGAACTTGTGTAGAAGAAGGGAAATGGCTTGTGATCTTTACATAAAACTATTTGCTGCAGTGTGCCATTTGGGTACCTCAATGCATGTCTCCTTTGCTTGCAATACAACGACCGTCTACACAGTTACACATGTTCAGTCACCCAACTGCCAGGACAAATACCCAATTTATGGACAGACATAGGTATATGCTTCATAAGAGAGAGCTTTTATTGTTCCGAGAAAGCAACTGTATTTTAATGAAGGTCACCCCTATGCAAGGTGAAACTGCTGTGCGGCATCTCTCCAACCCAGAAATCAATTCATATTGCTGCTTTCCAGGGCAACTGCGACTTTGGCTTGAAATTCGTTCTCCAAATCTTTCAATCAAGCCTTCCTGATCATTGTAATACATAGAGATCTGCTGTGCCATGGCTGTATGATCATTAAATTGGGGGAAAAACTGCTACTGCGCATATGTTGACAACCAATTTATTCATTGCAAAATAGTGAAGCATTGAGTACCCATTCCGTGTCAGTTGGAGGGCACTGTGCTATATTTGTTGCCATCATCATTATAAGGGTTACAAATGATCTACCTGGAGCTCAGCATATATCTTCTAGGATGAAGTGTCAACACAAAGATAATAGGGGTGAATTTAGAGTACAGCTTTAGGTATGCTTGCCGCTTTGCACCGTAAGTCAATAGATGTTGGTTGGAAACTGTGCAAAAAGAAAGTAGTGGAAGAAAAGTCTGATCCAGTAACCTCACTTTAGGCATTTTTGTTTGGAAGCTGGTTGTTTACCCTGCCCAACACTGACAGCAGCTAAGTACAGTAAAAGTGATCTTCTTTTGATGAAAATTTTTTGTCCTAATCTTCTTTTGTGTCGTCGTCATGAAGAAGTGCATGGAAGGAATAATCAGGAGACCAGATGGCATTTTGAATAGTGGGTCTATTCAGACATTTTCAAATCTCTGATTGGTCATTGGTTTTAAATTTTAATATACTTCACTAGTAAATAATTTCTATTCTCTCTTTTTGATGTTTGCGAAGAATTATGAAAGAAATAGATATATTACTAAAAGTGGTACCAAAAAATCAGCATTCAAGCAACGGTGCTAAGTAGTGACTATGAACTCCAGCAAATATGAATAGGATGACTGTCATTCAAACTGATTAACAAGTGACAGGCTGAAGAGAAATGCAGGGACGTGTTTTGTGTTGTTATAAACTGGCAAAACTAGAATGACTTGGGTGGAACTATGCTGATTAAGACCAGCAGACAATGCAGTTTGTCTGTCGTTATATCCTTGCTTCATACGGCATTTCTTGCCTGGAGGAGAATGCATCAGGAGCGTCTCCTGCAGTACAGCAGGAGGGAGCTTGTACGAATGGGTTTAGGTCAAAACAAATAGATCTGAACTTTCAAAGGATGTGCGTGGTATTAGATTGTGGATGAAATGCTGTGATTTTTTGCTCACTTAACATACTGACTTAGGTAGGAAGTCACGGTGAGAAGCACCTCTAGAGAAGGCAAGTCAGGATACATTCCTAAAAAGTCCTCCCTCAGTACATTAGCTGGTGGTATGATGATAAGTTATGTGATGGTAGCCATCTGGTTCATCCTCATTTAAAATGTTACGGGTGCTGGAGGAGGAGACGGTATCTACAGAGCAGGGCACTGGCCTTGCTGAGATACAGCATTTCTGCTAGAGAGAAAGTTGCAGACATGAAGCTGTGCTCCACTGGAAAGATAAAAGTGAGGAAGCAAAAGGAAGGCAACGAAAGGATGACAAGGGAACTCAGTTTGACATTACTGAAAGAAGTTGCTCAAAGTTGCTGTTTCTTTCTAAGAATACATTCTTGGGGAACTTTCTGGTGAAATGCTGTCTCTGCCCTGTTGTGACCCAGATTCGTTCTTACAATATCTTTTTATTTCAACCGGAAAAATTCTGTAAAGGAGCATTTGGTAATGTTTCTGCCTACAGACATTATGAGTCACAAAAGAAGGAATTAAAGAAAGTGAGAGAAGAAAGGGCTTGGAAAAGGAGCAGGCGCAGGCACTATACCAAAGTACAGAGTGGAGTAGAGTCTGCCTTGGTGACTGTATATGGAGTTGTTTTCTGACCATATGATGGTTTCTGAGTGAAATCAAGTAATAAATGTTAAATTAGTAATTGTAGATTTAAAGTGGATACCCATGCTCACACTGCCAGCATTTGAGTATGGTGAAAAATACCTGCAGTACCTCTGGGAAAGATGGTGGGTGCTGACGTTGCCCTAAATAGAGCAGATTAGTGGAATAGCATTAACACAGCTCTGAAGAGAGGCAACAGATCCAGGGTTAAGTTACAGTTTACAGCAGAGGAAAAGTGAGGGAGGGGAACACCAGACAGAAGCCTGTCAAACTTACCTTGCCAGGTCTCTCGCTTTGAATTTGATATGCACGTCCATCACCGAGGTCTCTGGCTGCTGGCTATTCAAGACACATTGGAACAGCAAGGTCCTCGGTGGACTTTAGAGAAGCTTTGACACTGCTGAGGGTACAGAGAGCTATGCTTGGGATGGACTTTCTTGAAGGGGGTGTTAGTAGTGGATATGTAGTAAAGGGGAGATGGCCAGCTAGGAGATGCTGCCTGCACCACAAGGAAAATAAACCTTTGGAAGCACTTGCCTTTTTCAGCTTTTCTTCAGCAAGCGATTCTTGCTTTGTGCTGGCCACAGCAATCTCCAGTCAATCACTGCCAAGGTGTGTGCAGCAGTTCAGTGTCTGGGTTGAAAATTTCTACAATATAAAATGTTACTATGTATGTGAGTCAACAATATAGTGCCTTAAAGAAGCAGAAAGATGTCGTATGTGCTTGTTAAAGCATCTTGTTTCAGAGACATTTGGATCCACAGGGGTTCTTTGCACTTTTTATGATGCGGTTGACAAAATAGGATCAAGCTATACCAAGAAGCAGCATCAGCTCTGAAAAAAACATCATCACTATATGGGAAGCGCAGATGGTGCTTTTGGTACTTGATATTATAGCTGGTTTTAAGTTTATTGGAGAAAAATATGGATTTTTAAATCTTACACCTGCATGCTGAGAGGAAGCATATGTACAGACTCAGTGAATCCCTTGGTGTGTTCTGAGTGGATCGTTACACACACGGAGCTGGAGTTTGCCTTTCTAACTCACCATGAGCAGTATTTAATTCTGGAATGGTTCTGCTGAAGTCAGACACAGGCACAGTGGAAGATGAAAAGGACATATGGTTTCTGTCCTGTGTATTAATGGTCTGGTTGCAAAGATAAAAAGCATGTACAATTTTTTCTTTCATGTACCCTGTGCATATGCTTGTGCATGCATGGACACACCTGCACCCAACTGTGCATGACTGTATTTGATGCATTTTTGTAAAGAGATGTCAGCAGGGTAAACAGAGCAGCTTACAGGGATTAGATCAGAAAGACTCCTAAGAACGGCTTCTTTGCAAGAGTAACAGATCAAAGCTAGCTGGATGTTTAAATACAACTTCATGCAAATATCTGTGAGTCATTGTCCCATCACTGCCTCTGTGCCTTCTGTCAGTACTTTCCATGCTGCTGAGCCTGACTGGTCCCTTACCTCGTTTTCTGCCATCATGGCGTATAAGTTTTCCTTTGATATTGCTAGGGAAGCTGTGCCCCCAATTTGTTGCTGGTCCTCTCAAGACACTTCTGGAACGGTAATGTTGCTTTTTTGTCATGCTTTTTGTTATACTACTTTGCCTGTTTCTCTGTTTCTTCCCAAATCTTGTGCTTTCTGGAATGTCCTTATGTTTCATAGAAGGGAAGCTCAGAGTTACACTCAGCACCCAAAAGTTAGATCTTCTCAGGCGTGGCCTTTTTGCATGCAGAGGCATGTATTTTTGCCTCTTTTTACATTCCACATTTATAGGTGAAATTATCCCTTGGTCCAAGTGGGTGGGTGGATGTGTATGCATATCTTTGTCTGTGTACTCTCTTCTCTCTTTCTACTCTTACCAGACTCGCTCTAGGATGCTCAGATAGCTAAGCTAGCTTAGAGCTGGATTCAGCTCTCTGATCCGTCACAAGCTTCTTGGGACTCTCTCTGCCTTTGCTCCCAGCTGGAGAATGAGGTCACTTCTCTAACTCATAGGTGTGCTGTAAGAATAAACTCACTGAAGCTTGTGACCTTGTGTTGGGGAGACCCACGTGAGTACACATCATAAAGGTAGGTTGCTCACTGGGAGTCCTGTCTGCATGGAAACTTCATTCCCATTCCTTGATATTCTTGCTGTGATCTTGCTGCAGCCTGTGAAGAACAAGATTCTCTCTCACAGCTGGTCCTCCTCAGCCATGCTTGTTATGTGAAGGATGCATTTTCAAACTTGCTTTTTATCTACAGTAAGGAAAAAAATCCTTATTCTGAGGTTAGCAAATACAGTGGCTTCACACATCAAGAAGATAATGCAAGAGAATTGAAGATCCTCCTTCTACCATTAAGTGCCTGCTCCTTGTGAGAAGTGCAGTTTTCAGTTTCTCCTTTCAAGAATGCAGTGGGAGGCCAAAGCAGATTTTTCTTGTCAAGTTTTTACCTGTTTTGTGAACTTTTTGATGGCTTTTTGACACCGGGAGCTAAAGGGCAGAAATATCAAATAGTGGCTCTTCCCCTGTGCTAGTGTGTCACATTCTTTCCTCCTTGGGCTGTGTGATCTGCAGCAGGGTGTTTGCATAGTAAGTGCCATGTCAAGTCAAGGTTAAAACAGGATTATTTATTCCTTTTTTCAACTCAGGATCAAAGTACAGTGCGCATTGTATGGAAATCACATTTGAAACAGCTGAGTTCAATTACCTCCTCAAGTAATTGTCAGGAACATGCAGTTGCTTTTGAGGTGGAGGGTATTACAGGAAAACTGACCTTGGACACACTCACATGGCCCTCTGATTTCAATGCATGGCTCTTCAGGCAGAATGTAAATCGTGCTGAGGGTCAAATCTAAGCTGCTGAATAGCAGCATCGGTCAGTCAGTGGCCAGATACTGCCAACTAATCAGACATCCTGCCACTGGGATCTCAAAAAAAGGACTTGCAGCAAGCACCCCTGACTGTAGTTTGCTGCTGTGTTTTGGCTTTTATATGCTGGCCATGGCAATATACACCCTGAGGGCATGGCAGCCCAGCTCTGCTTATCCCTGAAACCAAGCTCCTTGTCAGGGCAGTGAATGTTTTTCAAGCATTGGGTGGCCACGTGAGAAACCTGCTGCAAATGCCTGCCGGCTTCGGCTGTGCCATCCGTGTCTAGGGGAGCAGGTCTGCAGGATGCCTGTTAGCACAACTGCAGAGGCATCGCTGCTACCTGTGAGTTTATATCTCAGTTCCAGAATTGCACTTCTCTGTCTGTTCCTCCCAAAGACAACTTTTAAACTTCCCTGATGCTGGTTCCAAGTGGGTGGAGCAGTGGCAAAAGAAGCTGCTTTGATTTAAGCGAGTGAGGGGGCAGTGCTACTCTGTCTGCCTGATTATTTATCTCCCTAGTTACACACAGCACTTGCTTTCTCTGGAGTGATTCAAGCATATCATAACCTCTTGCTTTAGCTCTTTTATCATGCTGGTTTGCTGCTACAGTTCAGTCAGAAATCTGTCTTGGCCTCTGCAGAGCAGAGGATGTCATCTCATTTTATTGGGCTCCGATGTGCCTCCCCCATGTTTTTTCAAGTTTCCTGTTTATCATGTGGAAGGCTCCAAGAACTGTATTTGATGCTTTTGGGCTGGGCAGAATAGGCTGTAACAGCATTAAAAGCCTCCCTCCAAAGTCATCAAGAGTTAAATGGGTATGAGGAGAGGTGCTCAGCAAGGCTTACTGAGTCCTGGAGCATGCCGTCTCCGGGAATGCAAACAGCATCACACTGTGCTCAGGGATTCTCAGAGAGGTTTTAACCGAAACATCCATTGATTTCAGCATAAGCAGCAGCATACTCATGGTTTTTCTTGATCCCCCCGCTCTGCTATGGATGCATTCACATATACAAACACTAGAAGTGATGTATGTGAGATCTGAGCTCAGATTCTGGATCAATGGAAATCCTGAAGTCAGTACACAATCTGAATTTTGCATTATTACAGTGAAGCCCATTTACTTCTCTCCTTCTCAGGTACAACTACATCTCCCACACCTGGTACCTCTCATTACTCCCCAACATTTTTTGCCGTGTGTAGGAGATTGCCTCCTCATCACCTGCTCTGGGTACATATGGAATTGCCTGAAAGAATGCAGGATTCGGTATCTCCTAGACGGTCCTTTCGGAGATGGTGCCTAATGAGACTGATGTACAATGCAGAAGAAAGAACATATGGACTACACTGTGGTTGAGTTTTTGGGAATAAGTGAATGACATAAAGAGGGGAGGGTCATCTAATAGCCCCTCATACGTGTCCCATGAATTCTTGTATGTTGGACATGACTCCATGCATACGAAGTGTATGGAGGCGGACAGAGTATTTACTTTTCATATTGCTAGATGTCTCCGCCACTCCTTCCTTCTCACACTCTTCCCCTGCTCCAGCGTGATGTCCCTGTGACGGGATACAGTCCTTTACAAACTTCTCCAATGTGGGTCCTTCCCACAGGCTGCAGTTCTTCAGGAACTGCTCCAGCATGGGACCTCTCCATGGGACACTGTCCTTCAGGAACAGACTGCTCCAGAGTGGGTCCCTCACAGGCCACAGGTCCTGCCAGAAAACGCGCTCATGTGTGGGCTCCTCTCCATGGGCCACAGTTCCTGCTAGGAGCCTGCTCCAGCGTGTCCAGGACTCTTTATGGGCTGCAGGGTGTTTATGTAGTCCACCGTGGTCTTTTATGGGCTGCAGGGGGACAACTTGCTTCACCATGGTCTTCTCCATGGGCTGCAGGGGAATCTTTGCTCCGGTGCCTGGAGCTCCTCTTTCTCTCCTTGTTCTGATCTTGGTGTCTGCAGGGCTTTCTCTCACATATTCTCACTCCTCTCTCCCAGCTGCTGTTATGCAGCTTTTTTTACCCTTTCTTAAATATGTTATCACAGAGGCACTACCAACATCGCTGACAGACTCAGCTTTGGGCAGCAGTGGGTCCGTCCTGGAGCTGGCCGGAGCTGTCTTACGTGGGGGCAGCTCTTGGTGTCTTCTCTCCAAAGCCACCCCTGCAGCTCCCCCCCTCCCCAAACCTTGCCAGCTAAACCCAATACACAAGATTAGAGACTCTTGATTAGAGCATCTTGTAGTTTTGGATTTGCCAAGGACATTCTGATTCTTTTGCTGGAAAGTGTCCAGCCAGCAGGAGTTTTGGAAGCCTAATTTGTATAAAAGAACATTTGTGTGTGTGTGTGGAGGGGGCCAGGCAGCAGAGAGGTGGTAAGTAGCCAGTGCCTACTTGCTGTGGCAATTCCTTCCAGAGACAATGTACCCAGAGCTGGGGTTTCACTTCACAGCTCCTGAGCTGAGGGTTGCGAAGAGTTGGTTTCTCCCTCTTTGTGCATCTCAAACCTTAGGGAGAAGAATTGATTTAATTTCATCTCATCTGATCCTGATTAATGAAAAGTCCTATCTGCTAGTTCTGGGCAGAAAAAATAATCTTTGACTATTTTGTAACTTTGCAGATATATGTAGGTGCATGGCAGGGAGTTCTATAATTCTAGAAATTATGACAAGGCATCCATAAAGATGAGGCTGAAACCCTATGCAGCAGCATTGTAGCTTAAAGGAGCATTATTTAATACCTATTAATGGAACTGCTGAAGCATAAATACTCTCAGCTCAAACAGATTTTGTTAACTCCTTTGTGCTGGCAGTTTCGGAGTGGGATGGCAGATCATTCACAGCTGTCTGGCAGGATGTTCTTCCTCCATTCAGTACAAGCATTTGTGTCAAGGGGGCGAGAGCCGGGCTCGTAGGCAGGAGGAGGAATTGCAGGAGTACGTGGGCCTCCAGGAGGCAGGAGCGCTTTTACAGGCTTAGTCCTGGTGTCCCCTGGGCCGTAGAGAAACTGCACTTGCAGCTGTGATTGCAACACAGATGTTCCCAGAATAGTTTTTGTTCATCATATTTAATAGGGAGGGATTTCAGCCTCCGTATGAGGGATGCTGGGTGTGTGGGCACTGCAGTCCCTGCCTTGGTATTGCCACCCGCTTTGGTAGAGGGGAGCAGTGCAGGGTCACCCCTGTGCATGTACAGAGGCTGAATTTGCCCTCCTTAATGGTGAGCCTTTAACAGAGCACTCCTGGGCTGTTCAAGTAGACACTTGAGAGAGAGGTACCACCAAGGGGCAATCCAGTACAGCCAAGAACAGGACCGCTTCTTACGATTCCTGAATCTGTGCAGGGATTTTAAAGATCCCAGAGCTAACAGCCCAATAACGCAGCTGTCTCAGTTAGGAGTCTCTGAAGTCCCTTTCCTTTTATTCTAGTTTCATACTGTTTACTCATGGGTTCCAAGATCCTGGGTACGCTCCTGTGCGTCATGGGACTGGCATATAAATAATTACTATTTAAAAAGAAGAACAATGAATATTGGATAATTTCCATGCAAATTTTTGAGTAGTTATGGGACACAAGGATATCTTTTCATGCCATTCTTTGAAACACAGGATTAAAAGAAATATAGAAGTTGGATTTCCCGGGCAATAACACGATTCCAGAAGTTAAGGCTTAAGAAAGAACAATTGTTAACATGAAATTGGTAATAAATGAGAGTGAGCAATTTTATAAGCTTCTGGGGCACACCTACACAAGAAACGTAGTCAAATTGTTCTGGAGACTGATTTAATTAAAATTGGTACAAACTCCCCATGTGGACTCTAAGATAGGTTAGGTTTACATTGTGCCATGAAGTGTGATTCTTGGCCTGTGTAGACAGGCCACAGATTGCTAATTATAATAAGTGATGAAGCTGCACGAGGTCAGGTTTCTGCCATGCAGTATCTAAGCACAAGCTCATATGGTATGCACCAAAATCTGTGCTGAGTCCTCTGCCTGCCAAAGCAGTCATTTGAATGCAAGAGTCACACTTCAGTGATCTTTAAGAAACATGGAACTAAAAACAGGTGACAAAGAGCAGCAAAAATATGTTGATCATGGAGTTGGGGCTTGTTGTAGGGCCAGACCTTCAGCTCTGTCAGTGGCAGCTCAAGCAGAGTTTTCACATCATGCTACAGCCAAATAGAAACCTTGTTTTTCTCGGTGGTGCAACTTTTTAAAATTAAAGAGGTGCTTTGACCTCCTTCCACTGCCATTATGCCTAAAGAACTGCTCTGGAGCACGGCTCAGCAAAGCAGAGTGCTGGCTCCAGTAACACCCCATCCCCAAATTTTCCATTTGAAGGCTGGGAAAGGCCCTTTTGCATCCCCAGGTGTCATCAGAGGAGTCATGAGCTTGTGGGCAAGACGAGGGACTTGATCCGAGTGTTGTGTTCTTGCCTTCTCCGGAGATGAACTGTCTGTGTCTAGGACTGGAGCACTTGGGATCAAAAGCTTCCCTGACACAGCCTGCTGCCTGAGCCTGTTCAACAAAGCGCAAGGATGGTTTCTGGCTCATCTATTCATTCAGGTTTTTAATTAGTTACCAGCTATCCTCATGGTGAGGAGTTGGCGCTTGATGTTATTGAGGTACTTATTTGAACGTTCCTGTTTATGCAAGTGTGTTCTTTTTATATTGGATTTCAGGCAGTCACAAGCCGTAGTAAGGAATTAAACGTCATGTAAAGAAGAAATGTGACCCATTGATCAAGATGCGCTGCCCCACCAATCTATCCTGGCTGTGAATTGGCTATTGTCTCAGCTACAGAGCCTGGTTTTTAAGTTGAAGCTACAACAGCTCATGCTCTTAGGTCTGGAAGTCCTCAGAGTGGCCCATTCAAAAAAATCCTGATGTTTGTCTTTTCAAGCATCCGTATTCAGAATTACAGGTGTTTATACAATACACACATATAAGCTGCAGACACGCATTACTGCATTACTGCAGTCCTGTCATCACGGTGCTGCAAAACGTTTCCTGGGTGGGTATATGCACTGCTTAACTACTTTCAAAGAACTGGGCTGCGAATCTGAACCCCAGACAGGTGAGGACACGTCCCGCTGTACTGAAAAACGAGTCATTAGTAAAACCACAGTACATAGAGGCACTCAGCAGCTTCTTAACTGCTCCCACAGTGCAGCAGTGGCGTGGCTGGGTCTGCCATCACTCCAAACCCATGTCAGAGGACAGGGCATGACCAAATAATCACAAACAAACTCAAAAGTCATCTAGACGTAATCAAGGAATATATTTTTAACTGGAGAGTTGAGACAGAGATAAGGAGCAAGCAAGACGCAATCTATTTCCCCCTTTAAACTTATCCCATGCAAGGGAGCAGATCTTCCCATGACGTAAATCAGCATAGCTCCACTGACTGGAGAGAACAATTGTAATTTATCCTGCCTGAAGGCCTGCACAGAAGGCGCTTGAGGTTTCTTGCAATTCATTGGAGACTTGTGACATTGAGAGCAGGCGTTTGAGCTCCACTGTCCTCTGGAGCGATTTGCAGCACAGGCAACTTATAATTACAAACACTTGATAAATTTCCTTCAGAGAAACTGAGGAGCTTGGTAACATGCTTGAGTCAGTGATGGCTGATTTCACTTCTTGTAAGAACACCGTATTTCTGCGATTTCGATCTCAGCACAAAGGCACTGTGCAGCAATACTGTGGAAGAGGTTCTGAGGGTTCAGCCAAGCTTTAAAGTATTTCAAGGATCTTCTTTGTCTTGTGAAGATCAGTGGGTTCCTTTCCAGCCGAGCTGAAAAGCCTGGGGGAAACAAAAGGAACCTATTTCAAGCCATTTTTGAGAGAACAATACCTCTCTGCAACACCTGACACCTTATGCAGCTGGTAAATACCGTTCCCTATCAGCTACCTAATCTTTTTTAGCAGTGTTTGGCCACCTACACCTGACCACCAAATTTCCACTCTGTTTGCCTCTGCTGACGTTTATATAACAAAGAGCTACTAACTGCTCTTTTATCAGCACAAGAAAGTTGAGCTCAGGAGGAGACAAATATGAAGGGGACTATACAGCAGCACTCAGAGGTATGCTGCTACCTGTATATCCAACCTCTGTAATGGTTATATTGAACCATTGCTCACAAAAAAGTGCTGCTGGGTGCTTGGAATGATTTAACTCTCCTGTTTCTGGGACAAAAATGGATGCTGTTATATACTAACTCCTTTCTCTGCTGAATGTCTTATTATCGTTAAAGATTTCAAAATACTGTGATGTAAAGGAAACAGAGGGCTTTGGGCATGGGCTTTTCTGTCAGGTATATCTAGGTATCACTTGCATTGCCCTGTAATTAGCAACCAGTGAGCACAGGAATGGAGCTGATAGTCTCTTCTTTCTCATCTTGCTATCTCCAGTCATGGGTGGGGACCTCTGGGTCTGAACATGGAGAGACCCAGGAGAGAGGAAGAGGAGAAGGTCCTGCCTGCAGAGCTCAACATGTGAGTGGAACTTTCTGGACTTCCTCTGTTCTTCCCTTCTACTCTCCAGGTCTGGATTTCCTAGGCAGCTGTATATGTACTCATCTTGCTGGTTGGTATGCACCACTGGGAATGGCATTTGACTGTGGTCTTCAGCTGTTCTGCTGGTGGGCCTGTGTGAAATCTTGCATTAACAGTCACACAGAGCCTTGCCCTCCTGTGTACCTGAAAGTCACATTGTGGAAAAGTACCACAGTCATTTCTCACTTGATGTCTGGTAGCACTGGAATGTGGCTTTTCGTTAGAGTTCCTGTGATCTGCCAGCTTCTAGGAGCTGAAGAATTTAAAGTAGTTTAACAAAGACTGCTATCCCCCCGGGACAGAGCTGCCCTGAGAGCCAGCTGACAGTGAAAGTTTTAACCTTGATTTCAATATCTACAGAAACATGTTTTTTTTCTGAGTTTATAAGTCTGGAAAGCTGTCCACAGGATTACCTTACCTTGTTCGCTTGTGATGGAGAGCCAGGCTTTATAATGATACATCCATGCCTAGTTAGAGCTGATGTTTATTAAAGATGAATACAATTTTGCTAAGAGGTTGTTAGAGTAAAATGCATAAGGAAAAAAATTATACTGCAAACAATAACAAGGTCCCAGAATTGCCTTGAACTGTGCAACTGAGATTCTCAAGTACTGTCAGATCATCTCTACGTAAGACTGAACTGCTGACATTTGTTTAATTACAATGTATTTATGAAATGGAGCAACATTCCTAATCACTTGTGTATGCTTGCATTATGTCTTTTGTGCAATATCTTTATTCAATTTGAATAAATTTTCGTTAAAATGCTGAAAAAATGGTTTCTCTTGCAACCATTGGACACAGAGACCACACTGTACTTATATCTTACATAGGATTTTGGAGTATTCACCACTCACCTTTTTATAGTAAAAAATTGTTGCTGAGCAAAAGCAGTCTTTCTGGGAAAGGGAGCCCTGCAGAAACACAGTGAAATTGTGAAATCTTATCAGCTAAGATAATTCCATTTCAGTAAGCTCAAGACTTTCCTCACAGTAACAAGTAAACTTATCCAGGCATTGATGTTTGAAGGTTGTGTTAGGATTTCCTGTATTGTTTTCAGAGTGTTTTTCTGGATATCCATGATTAAAAATTAGCAGACTTGTCTAGCTGCAGGTTATTGAAGTATGAACTTTTCCTGAAGCTTTTTAGAAGCTGAGGTATACTAAAAATTCCTCTAGTTGCTCTTCACTCCCGAAGCAGGGGTATGGAACAGTGGAAAGCCTTGCTATTTTTGGACTTTTTGGAGAATGCCTTTTTGCTAAGGGCTTGGGCACTGTGTCTCTGCTATCAGAGGCAAAGTGAGACAGGTGTAAAAGAAGTCATTTCAGCATCATTGCAGTCATTGATTGCTCTGCAAACCCCGTGCTGTTGGAAACTGCAAGCATACAGGGAAAATGGGGAATGTGATGTGGAATCTGCTGGTGAGTGAGTGGCAGTGTGTGGCTGTGCCTCGGTAGGAATCAAAGATCAGAACAAGCACTGAAAGCTAATCCATAAGATGATTCATGCGATAAGAACTTACCAGGATGATGAAGTATGTGAGGTCTGTGTGGTCTGTTGCAATTAATGCACTATGAATAAGCGAGGCAGATTATGGGTGTTGGTATTCACAGCATGCTATGTGGTACATGCATGTCAGTGCTACTGACAGTGTGGAGAATTCAGCAATAATCAATAACTTCCAATTGTTTGGCCCTAATCATTAGCATTTAGTGAGCCAAAACAGCTGCCTTCTAAATAATTAAAAGGGTTTGAAAACATGCATCATAGAACCACAAGGTTTGCTTTTCAGGGACACATGGTTGTTACATTAAATTGCCTGCAGATTGTCAGGTAGTGGACACTGGCATTTTACATACCTGTACCACCCTTACATTCCCTGCTGGGAAGTCTTGCAGATTTTAACAAATTTGCAATCAGACTAGAAGAAACAAACCCAAAGCTATTCCAGGCAGACCTTTGAGATACTATATTTTTAAAATGCATCTCAGAGCTAGGAAAAGGCAAAGGGTTTTGCAGTAAAATACTGATTCTCAAGAGAATTCTAAAAGGAGGGTTTGGAAACTGCAGCAGCTAAGAGAGAGGGTTTTTTTTCCAACAGCAATAAAGCCCTTGGAGTATCCATGTAACTTTTGTGAAGAAAATCTATCTCTGGAAGCTGCTGCACTTGTCTTTGAATGAGTTATTGTCTCTTAGCAAGCTTTAGGGTGTTGTTGAAATCCTTCCTTGCAAGGCTCGAGGGATGAAGACAACCGTTTTAAGGATCGCACTGCAATCATCCCTATAAGACCTGGAATTGGGGAACAGGAAAGCAATGACAGCCGGTGTTTTCTAGGTCCAGAACTGCTGTCCTTATTTCCCATAATTTCCAACATAATGAGCGTCTTAGTTCAGGTAAGTTTTAAAAAGAGATGCTCTCTTAAAGACAAATAGTCACTGCCAGCAGGGTTGCAAACTGGGACTACTAAAAGATGATCTGATGAGGATAGTTAACTGCAAATGGGATGTGGATTTCACTGTAATAGTTTATCAACAGGAGCTTTCTGAAAAGCTCTTAAGCGTGTTGCCAAATCCAGCTTCCAAAGCAAGGAAAGTAATACAAGTCCAATATCGTTAATGTCAGTGGTTCCTAGTTAATTATCTGTTACCTGAAAAAATCACCGAAAAGCACAGAGCATTGTTTAAGCCTTGCTTTGTGTCTCTCTTTATTCAGATACTACGCTCCTTTGTTATAAATATATTTTCCTCCTCAAAGACCTCTAGCTCTCGTAGTAGACTCTGTAGGATATATTGTTCTTCTGATAGATCCAGAAGACCCTTCTGCAGTTAAAAGGAAAATATAATTTAAAAAATGTATATGTGTGCCCAGGTTAGTGCTTCCTGAAAGAAGAGAAAACCTATAAGGAAAACAATAATGACTTATGTTGCTCAGACAATTATTTTGTCTGCCTTCTATTTTATTTTGAACTCCCATTTAAGCAACCCTATAAGTCTTCTAATGCTGATGTCTACTCTTTGGTCGTAATGTTTCCCTGCTGCCTAGTTAAAGTAAGGAGAAAAGAAGCCTCATGTTCCATATGTTTATTGAGGGAATTTTTTGTGTGTGCAGTTCACATAAAATTGCATCCATTCAGCTCATGATCCATAGTGCAATTTCATTAACAAAGCAGCACTCTACCTTTTGTGTGTGCTGTTATGCTTAAAGCCCATTGCTGTCATTGGTTCTCCCATAAAAACAGAAGTTTTGCAGGTGATTTAGTTTAGTTCATTTCCAGTTCTGTTCTACTTACTTTGTTTGTAGCCCAAATAACTTTTTAGAAAATATTTGATAGAATCATTTTCATTTTGCCATTCAAGATAAAACTTGTACTGAAAGTAGAATGCATTTATTTGGTCAAAATTTTCAGTTATATAAAATGGGAAGTTGATATTTTTTCACTTTCTTTCACTCTGTTTTCCTCTCTCCACCTTTGAGAGCTGAGATACCCTTTTCTGTAAAATACAAAGAACACACATGGCACTATGTGCCGTTTCTGTATAGCACCAAAGGCTCCTCGTGCATACAGGGTTTATAAAGCTCTTGATTCAACCTGCAATTGTGTATTCTTCCAAAACAAGGACAAACAATGGCCTAGCTCAAAACTTGCTAAGACAGGAGCACAGTTTTCATAGGTGCCTCAGAATCAACAGTTCTTCTAAAGCCAGTGGCCCCTGTTTCTGACTGAGCTTGTTGAGTTTAATGTGGTGCTGTGTTATTGCTTCACAAGGACGTCCCTGAGGAAGCCCTCCATAATTCGTGAAATCTAGAAATTACACATTCAAAGTAAAGCATTCCACCTTGGCAGACCTACTGCTCTTCAGGATTGTTGAGGTTTAATAAACGGGACTGATTTCTCCATTGCAATATAATGGCTGGACCAGAGACCAGAAACTTATCTGCCATCCGCTTTATAAAAAGTCTATCAGTGGCTAGGCTGCTTATTGCCTGAGGTACTGACAAACATGGTCTCGTGGCTTCCACGTACTCTCCAGCCATCTGCCCACAACCCTCTGGCATCTCTCAGACGGCAGGGGCCATCCTTTCTTCTTGTGCTTTCTACAGTACCTAGTGAGGTGAAGTCTTGGGCCATGGAAAAGCAAGAGTCATATAAATGATAGTAATAAGCTACCTCACTGAGCCTGCCTGTTTGTGCCTTTGTGTCATAAAGCCTGTGGTTTTTTAGGGATAAAGGAGGAAACTGGAGGAAAACAAAGGGAGAAAAAAAAGCCAGGAAGATTTTCCTGTCCTGAAGCGTGGGCTGAGAATCTGCCTGAAATGAGGGAATATATATGTGGAAGCATGCAGCAGAAAGATGTCTAAATGAGACTCCTTAGTGTGATGAGAGCAGGTTACCAGCCCTCATGTGTCACACATACAGTTGTTTTTTCCAAATGAAACTGGAAATCAGTGGCTGCTCTTTCCCCTCCCAGTTAGACAGACTGCCGGGCTCGTGCTTTGCTGCTGGCCTGGGAAGGTCATCAGGGCTTTCTTCACCCTTTCCATGTGCTTCTGTATTACTCACTCTGGCATGTGGAGAGAGTGCCCCTTTTTAGAAACAGCATCACTGGACATTTGCTAAGGCAGGTTGCCAGATTTAATAACTGATGGGCAGGAGAAAATCCTGCGTCCCTGTCTTCTGACCTCAAGGAACATTGAAATATGGCACATAACAATGCACACATGACCCCTTGGAGGTGATTGTTCGGTACCATTTTCCATTCTCTCTCTCTCTTCCTCTTTTTCTAACCTTTCCATTCCCATTTCTTCTATTCAGCCTGTTTGTGTATCTCTTCACCTGGCTTTTAGAATATATTACCTGGGTTTTAGGATATATTCCTGTTTCCAGGTACAAAATTAAGATATTGCTAAATGTTGTCATAGATAATAATATAACAGTAGATCTCTTTGTCTGAAATGTGCTTTTAGGTATTACCTTGGTCAGTAATTTAATTGAATTGGATAGTGACAACACACTGACATTGTTAAGGTTAATGACCCAATGATTTACAAGACAAGGCACATTTACCGGCAAATGGATTTTAGTAATTGTTCTACTGAACAATGAGAATAACAATTTGTACATTGATCCACAAAGTCCTACAGCAAAGCCTCTGTTCCTACTTCGCCAATGCCCCCTCCATAAATTCAGTGTCGCTCAGAGAATGTTTTCTCGGCCCTGCTGTATTTTAACTGTATCGCACTGAATTTCAAATTATTTCCTTCAATGTGATCCACAGCTCTTGCTGCCTGCATGAGTGTGGCTGGATACAAAGATGGCAAGTGAGAGTAGAGGAAGATGGGAGGATGTGACCTGTCCAGGTAGGACAGTGTTTGTCTTGGCTAGGTTGGCCTAAGAGTTTCTCCAGTTGGTCATTGCACCTCTTTGACACGTGTTTAATGTCTGTTTCAGTAGATTTGGATTGTTCTGTTTTCTTTGCCAAAATGCTGTGGGAGGCCATGCCGAATGGGGTAGGAGAATTCTCGTTTAGTTAGGGCTATTATCCTTATGAAATAACTTTGTAATTTTATATGACACAAAGCAAAAGTGTCTGCTTTCCTTGAATTAATGTTCCTTGCCATTGCTTAGAGTTTACTTGAAGTACTTTCTGTTAATTCTTTAGCAGTTAAATCCCAGATCATCTAGCCTTGGGTTTTTTTGGGGGGTTTTTTTGACAGTTTGGTTTCTTGCTTTGAAGCCCATAATCAATTCATTCATTTTGCTTAAATCTTTTAAATATTGTGACAGGAGTAACTTTACTGGAGCCTGGAATTTTGTGAATGTTCAAGATTGACTGAAAAAGAGCACAAGAAGTTGTCAGCCAGGGCCTTTAAACTCCTGGATATAAATTGTTTGAATTGCTGATTAAAGATTCTGATTATAAGAGATGGTGTTTAACATCCTTATCAATTAATTATTACTGGAAAATGAAGTATTTAATCAGCATTGATCTGCCGTAAGGCTACATCACTGGCATTAGCTGAAACACAGATCAGAAGTGTTTATTGAACATAGTTGTCTTTCTTGCAGTATTATTGACAATGTTATCATTTCCATTGTGGTAGTGGACCGGTAGCTGTTGGTTAGATACTCTTTGTTACAACGCACTTTATAAACTTCATTTTATTGTCCTTAGCTTCATTGGCCATTGATTTCTTCAGTTGTCCTTTTGCTTCCCTTATTAATTTTGTGTCATTCCTGGCTTCTAGTGTATTGCTGCCAACTTTCTCTCTTTAACATTTGATATTTATTGGCATTTCCCCCCGTTTATAACTACTTTCACTCCCCCATCATGCCACAGTGAGATTGCTTGTTCAAGGTTTTATTGCAATTATCAGCCATGTGTTCTTCATTACACTGCATGTGATATACCCAAGTAAAATTGCAAGACTTCTGACCTTCAGCACTGTATTCAATATAGCATTGCGCTTAGGCCTCTATTGGATCTTAGATAGCAATATTTTTTAATAAAGAAATACCTCTCTTTTTGTTGTCAAAAGTAAAAAGCAAAAATGAAGAAGAAAATGACATTTGAAAATTATTCTGTGCTAAAATGACATAAGTATGAACTGAATGGAAATAACTTGGCTCTTTTAGTTTAAAGAAGAATGTTCTAGCTGTACAGTTACCCAGTACAATGATAGTGGTGGTGTGTTGGTGAGTTTTTTGACAGGTACATACGTTATTTACTTCTCTCAGTGGGCCCACAGCCTGCAGTTCAGGAAGATACCAGGGTTGAAAAGGTTGGATGGGAATTAGTTCCCTGGTTTGCTAAACTGCTGTCTGTAATTTCAGACAGATCTTAGAGACCCTTAGAGGTACCCAAAGGAGTGGGAAGAATGCAACAATGGAAAATACATTCTCTCTCTTGTCAAACTGATACTTTTGGGTTTGGTAAAATAAAGAAGCAAGTAGTAGGAAAGAACAAGCTGTAGACATTCAGAGAGTAACAGAGTGATGAATAAGGACTTTGGCCTTTTAAAGTACCAGTCATAGCAGAGAGTTGAATGAAGACTTTGAAATTAATTAAGACTTTGAAACTGTGTTTACAAATTAGAAAAGGAAGAGAAATTATACAAAGATACGATTAAGAAGAGAGAAAAACTGTGCAAAGGGAAGCTGGAAGGATATATTAACTTAACCTGTGTGTCAAGTGTTTGGCTTACTGTGCAATAAGAGTCTGTGCTATATGTAAAAATCCTGCCTATTTCCTCATTTTCTGTGGCACAGGCTTTTGCAGGAGAAATATTCAATGAACCCATCTATAACTTTTCTGATTGCATTTTAAACATTTATGTTGCTAGCCTCTACATCTAATAAACCTGAGACTTTAAATGGACTGTGGCTTATTAAATCGTATCTTTTCTGTCAGTCTCATCAGTAGCAGGGTACAGATAATATTAACATTGAATGGGACCAAACCAGCATTTCATTCTCTTTTGTGCTTGAAAATACCTGAATCTCAGTCCTTCTACCTTGATGGGTGGTTATTTGTGTTCTGCTGTCTCCAGTTATTTTTGTATGGCACTTGTATGGTCATTAATTTTCACGCTTGTTTTTCCAATTAAAGAGTCTTGCTGAAAAGCATGGGTTAAAGGCTTTATTCAGATGTGCAAGCAGTTAGCTGCATGTATGTTCATTGTTACAATTACTTGCCCAAACTATTATAAAAGGATGTGTTACCATCTGAATGTTAGGTTGAAGGGTATGGTTAGTGTAATGGAAATAAAACAATTGGGAAAAAAATTACAAAAGCTATAAACTTAAGGACATTATAAAAGGTATATAATTTCATAAAAATTTTCATAACTGATGGGCATTTAAAAACTTTAAGGAACACAATCAGGAATAAGTTTACAGATGCTTTTCAATTCAAAGTCTTCATATTAGCTATCAGATCACTATAAGCAAACCTTTGTCTTGCTCACAATCAGAGGGAAATGAAAACTGGGCTAAGTATTACGGGAAAAAAGTGCTTATGGCAATTATGTAAGAGAGGAATCTAATCAATGATGCCCATTTATTTCCAGCTGGGATGTTTACATTTCCAAATTTCACCATATTTTAATGTGGGATTAGGCATAGCATGACAAGGTAGTGCAAAATTCAGCTTGGTCCCAGGTCCGGATTGTGAGCAATCCTGCCATTTTGCCATGGTCCATCCTGGGGAGACAAAGTCATCCCCTTGATTCATCTGAATTTTTGCATAAAATTTTTAGCCAATATGGAGTGTCTTGTAAAGATTTGATACAAAGACATACATGACATCATGTTTTTGCTCAAACTATATTCATATTCCTTTTAAATTCAGTAACAGTATGTTGCTTTGTTTCTCTTTGTCAAAGAGGACACCACACAACCCTGGGGATTGTTTTTAGCGGTGGGATCCGGCAGATATAGGACATTTGGATCTACATTTCTTTAAGGACTTCTTACAAACTGTGAGGAAGGATGAAGTGACAAGGTCTCAACACAGTCTGAACAGAGCTGGATCAGGGGCTAATGCCTAAATAGGTGAGGTAGAATATTTATGTATAAGGCAATTGGAGGCAATAGCATCAAAGCAGCAGAATGCTTAAGGAAGCTGAGGGTAGAGGACAAATCCCCAGGTCTGGTCAGCAGAGACTTCAGGGAGGGTGATTTCAGGGGAGTTTGTGTTGGGTTTGAATAAGAAGAGGAAGGAGCCAGAGGAGAAAGATAAGGTCAAATCTGAGAGAGAGCACCGAGGCAGTCCCCGAAGAAGAAAGCAGAAAGGTTAGAGAGCAGCACTGCCGTTGACTGCTTAGCAGGAACTGTTGTGCCCATGGGATAAGCGAGGCAGAGGCACTGTAGGAAGGGTGGGATGCAGAGAAGGAAATGGTGTTGACATCTTCTGCCCTTTCTCTTCGTAGAAATCGGTCAGCAAGAGCAGGTGAGCTGCATGCAGTGCGTGGGCTGGAGTTTTACTGCTGGCGGTCTGTTGAGCAAAGCGATGTTGCTGTTAACACAGCTGCATGCACCGGTAGGAAATAGGTTAGAGAAGGATGCAGAGGCATCTATAGCAGGTTTTGTGGACTTAGAAATAGCCAGTGACCAGATATTGTTCTTGAGTTTTCAGGAGCAGCAGGCCTGGATTTTGTGCAAGTCTTATAAAACCCAAGTGCTGTTGTTCCTGGAGTCTTTTGAGTTCTCCCTTCACGGACACAAGCCAGCTTGGTTCTTCCTGCTTGATAATTTTCTCTCTTTGCCCCAATAATCAGTTCACTGTTTCCATTGCTGCTTTTCCGAGCTTGTTGGCAAGCAGTGCAAATCAAGAGATCTGCACTAGGTCGATTCTGAGTTAGTGAGTTTGACAAATGTTTTCATTTGAGGAGGCAAGCTGCCTCATTGTGCTTGGTTTAACACGAACACATTAGAGTGACAATGCTGGATTTAACTTTAGTTATCAACACTTTCAGCCTACATTGGTCTAAGTAATTGTCCTGTTTATACTCTGACAGGTTAAAATAATGTATTCTAGAATGAGAGCGCTTCTACAGAAGATGAAAAGCAGCCCAAGAGGGTTATCAGCTGTTACTAACTGTGACAAGCAGTGTGAGCTAGATGTATGGATAAATTGCTATTGCTCCAGAGGTTATTCCTATTAGCAGGAGACATATAAGAAACCCTAACAAGGCATTAATACAGTACAGCTACTAAAAAAGCTCATCTGTCCTATCCAAGCTCAGGACTAATGGCACATTCCAACGTTTTCTTGATGCTGCACTGACAGGTGGTGATAGACCTTTAAATAAAACAAAAGCTCTACTATGCTCTTGGGAAGAGTCAGGCAACTGTGAGGATTTAAAAGCTAATCTTTAAGAAAATAAATAAATAAACATATTTATCTGAGATCTAAACACTGTTAGGAACGCTGCTTCTGGATTCCTCTTTACACAGAATCAAATAACATTGTGCAGATGGGATCTTGGCAAAGTAGGTAATTTCTGATAAAATTTTCTGTCCACAGAAATTTTTTTTTTTTCTTCAGTAAGTATTCTTGGGATCAAAATAAAGTGATTGTTTAAACATGAAGTGTTCAGTTTCCTTTCCATCTGGAAAACAGTACTGGAAGTACTGAGAAATGGAACTCAATAGCTGAACACTTTCAGTGTTTTTAAATAACAGAATTGAGCTCCTGCCATGGGCTCGGTGCGAGTGGGCTTCCATGGACTTCGGGAGAGTGTTCCTATTCATGCTGTTCAGTGGGTTACTTAACTTGTGCCAATGCACAGTTTGCAAGGAAATATTTAGGAGGGGTTGGCTCACACATAGGCTTAAGAGTGTAGAAATTTCTTTAGCAGTAGAAACATGCTCTCTGGAGTCACGCAGAGGAATTGTAATTGCTTGTGCAGAAAAGATGGGAAATTTTTGCATTATTTTCTAGAAGAAGCTATGTAGAACTTTGTTTACCTTACTTAGGCTTGTGCTTGTTACCCGACATCATAGGAATCATTTCCAGAGGCGCTCAGTGGGAGCAAGCAAACAAGGGACGGGAGTGTGCATTTTCCATATCAGATGTAATGATGGAAGTTAAATATTGATGGACTAATTTCAAATGGGAGTTGTGTGTGATAATAAGAGGGCTAAAGCTGGAGGAAAGATTGCTGCAGGCTGCTCAGTTCTTCCAGAGGGAACTGGGTTTTGAGGATTGAAAAGCCCTGCAAAGGAGAAGAGGGCAGTGCTGTATTAACGGCAGACATAGAAGCTGGGAACTTCATGAAGGCTTATGATGGGCACACCGTAATTGGAGGTTTGAGAAGGAAAGGAGAAAGAGGAGATGATGTAAATATGACAACAACTACAGCTGCATAAGCAAAAGGGAAAATCATCCTAAAATGTGGAAAAATATTGAATAGCCATATGAGTGGAGAGTGTGGGACTGCCCCTTTTGGGAGCAGTGCTGTAGTTTTGGCCAATTGTCTAACTGGTCCCCTAATGTAACAAAAAATCTCCATGTCAGCTCATATACTCACCTCCCAGAAGAGAAAACCTATTTAGTTTGATTATTGCTTGAGTCCTACTTTTCAGTAATTAGAATACAAAGCTTTTCTCCTGCTGTAAATTGGCTGCCTTTCTGATACTCTTTACAACAAAGGAACCTTATAAATGTAATTGTATGATTATTTTGATGTCTTTGTAAATGGCCTCGCTGTAGGTGGAGCCCTGGGGAGGTAGAGGGCTTGGACAGAAGCAGAGCTGATGCATCTGTTTCCCAGTGCATGAGGTAATCCTAAGTTGCAGAGGAATAAAAATGGTAAATGGTGAAAATAACATCAGCAGCCATCATAATTTTACTTTCTTCCTTTGTTCCTTCTTTTAAACTTGAAATAAAAACGTAGAAGAGAGTAAAAAGCTTTGCTTTGGGGAGGAAGGCTCACTGCTGGCTGGTGCTGCTGGAGGCGTGTGGCCGGGGCTGCTCAGCAGCTTTGCCTCATCTGGGAAACTGAGCAGCTCCCAGACCAGCCTGTGCTTTGGTGAAAAAACACCTGGAAAGCTGAGAGTGCAGGGGTTTTGAACACACATTCACCAAACACCCCAGCAATGGGCTGTCCACTGGATCAGGCTCTAGTGGTTAACAGGGGAACCTTCCCCTTCAAATTAGAGCCTCATTGCTAAAGAGGTCTGCGAAGACCTGCGAAGACCAGGAGAGTAAAGAGGAGCGCCACGCCAATACTTGCTTGCACAATGAAACGGGACCTGGCAGAAATGGGACGTGTTTACCAAGGCTTACCAACAACGCATTCATTTTATTTCTGCATTTTTAATATGTGGCTTGGGTAGTAACATTTTACAATGCAAAACTTAGGCTTGTTTGTTACATATTGCCAAGATGGGCCTATTTAAGTATGTTTTCTGGCAAACACAAAAAACTCGGGTCAGATATCAGGATCAGTGATGATTTTAAATGGCTGTCATGGGGAACCTGGTATTTAAAATGGGGAAGGAGTCTGAATAGGTCAGGGGCACCCTGCGTCCTTCTTGGAAGCTGCTCGTTGTTAGCCTGGTGTTTATTCATGAGGAGACTAGCATTTCTAGGAGGCACAGGATATAAATATTTAGCACTGTCAGTGGAGAAGGAAAATATTGTTGGAACAATGTCTTCATTTGTCAGAGGAAAAATAGGGACTAATTTTTTTGAGAGAGATCACAATTAACTGCTCCCTATGAACTGTTTCTCTAACGGTTTTGGGCAGACGGATGCTCTTGCAGCAAGAGGAGTGAATGCCAATTGAGAGGAACACGGATCCATTTATAAAGCCAGAGAAATCATTCTGTCAGGCAGGATATAGGTACACAAATTAAGCAGGTATCAAAATTATATCGTCTCTTCAACAGCAACTGCCTCTCAAGAATAGGCTATGGACAGGAATAGCTAAAGATCTCAGCAGGCTGTAATTTAACTCTGACAGCAGATGACTACAGTAGTAGTCACCTGCTAATAATAATGACAGGCAGTTTTGCCCCACTGCCCTGCAAATTCCCTTCTCTCCTGTCACTGGAAAATTTCAGCCTGCAATTCCTCTGCACAGAAACCTCCCACAGAATCCTTGAACCACCCATGCGATGGTACGGGAATGGCTGTAGGCCCTGCCACACAGAAGGGGATTCTTGGCCCACAAAGAATTACCTTATTTCAAAGTAAATGCCAAGATGGACTCTTCCATGTGAAGTTTTAAATTGCCAAAAGAAACTCTCTGTTGTGTGGATGCCTGAGCCCTTGGTAGCACAGGCTCCTCTGTGCGAGTCCGTGTCCTGGTGACTAAATCTGGATGCTTTCACAGTTTGTGTAGGACCCAGCAGCCCATGGTGGCAGCTCTGCAAGTCAGTCTCATGCCATGAAGAGCATATAGCATGAGTATGTAAGATGGATGAAGGCAGGCAGGGGAAGGGAGGCAGTGATGAGCTCAGGGTCGCACTTGCTTTGGAGCAAATCCAGGAGAATGCTGCTGTTTGGTCCTCCGCCTGATGCCTTGCTTGCCGTACCATGCAGGCTTCACCCAGGGGTGGCACAGTACAGCCCTGAGCTACTGAGTCTCCTGCTTTGCTCTGAAGATTCCTGCCTCCCTCTATAATCAAAGAGGTTGTGTTATTTCTAAAGGAAATGGAATGGGACTTTAAAGCATAATAAATAGAAAAATATCCCTCAAAACATTTTTAAGTCAAAAGCTTGATATTGAGCAACAAAAATTCTGATCTGATCAATTCTGATAAACTGTTTCAAAATTCTCAGTTTCACATTGGAAGATGAAAAATATGTGCTCAAAAACGATTCTGTACTTAGTATTCTTAGCCACGGTTTTTGGCTTTTGACATTTGGAAGTAAAGTTGAAAGTTGCTGATGAAAATTTCAGTTATTGCCCTGTAACTTTTGACAGCATTTTCAACAGACCCTGCTATGCCCAAACTATTTTCTACGCAACCCATTCTTTGAAATTCAGTCACTTTTGCTTTTTCCTCATAAACATGTATGAGTCTATGTCTGGCCTTTGGTAAAATAAGAATAAGGCCTATTCCCAGCTTAAATCTTCCTAACATCCAAATTTCTTGCTAAGCCTCTACTGCTGCTGAATTTAATCTACTGTGAATTATCAGAGTTCAGGTCCTAGTATAAAGTATATCTGACCTCTGGCTGTGCCGTTTTCTTTATTATCGTTTTCGTGTGTTTGCTCATGGACATTTTATTGTCCAAAAATTCTTGATGACTGGGTCAGGATCTCTCACCTTATAAGCAATGGTTGCTGGCAATTGAAAGGTCTGAATAGCTTATTACTTTGACATAAAAAAAATAAAATAAGTTTTGTTTTAATCCTTATTATTTTCCTCATTGTGAATTTTTCATCTTTCTGGAAAATACTGGAGCTGTAAGCAGTTTCGGAATGGGTTGAAAGTTTGTGTTCTTGCATTGTCCTTTCTCTAACCTCTGCTGAACTGCTGTTTTGTAACTTTTAACAAGTACAGTAAATGATAAATGATATCCCTCGAGGTTTATTCATTCCTATTCTCATATACCACCATTTAACTTGATTGATTTCAGCACAGTCTCCAGCTCCTGGAAATGCTCCCCAACCAATTCCTTAAGGGAAACAGCCATGCCGTTGGATTTTTTTAGGGCCAGAGTTCACAAGACAGGCTCTATCACCAGGGCTTCAGGCGCAGGTTAAGTAGGCAGTTGCCTAAGGTGGGGACCTGCCCTGGAAGTAAAAAGCAAACCAAGTGGTGGCTGTGACCGTGCATCTTTATGCTCAGTCCGGTTTCTGTGCCTGTCCCTGCCTTGTCCCTTGTGCAGATCTCCCCTCTTGCAGCCCTTTCTTAGATGCCTATTTACTCCATCCCCTCTGTAGCAGAACCATCCCTTTGAGGATGATTTCTGGTGGTGCAGCTATGGTAGCACAGAGAATAGGGAATAATGGAGCAGGAACTAGAATTTCCGTGGGAAAGTGTAGAGTGTGGCTATTCATATGGCAGTTTTCTATCAAGACCAGACCTCATCAGGCTCCCAGACCCATGATGTCTCC
>NW_009190860.1:122459-122961 GCF_000690835.1 Fulmarus glacialis | reverse complement strand
TGGTTAATACGATGGTGGTAAAATTGCCCGCAGGATGCATAAAAAAGGGTTGAGTTTAATAGCAACTCTTTTATAGCTGTAGTCTCCTGGACCATAATAGGAGAATGTTTTACTGACACTGCTTATGCGGGTTGTACGGCTGTAGGATAAGAATGGTGCTTTTTTAAGGGCGGTGAGCCTTGGACTTCCATCTGTTTATGGACTGATGTGCTGGTTTGAAAAAAGCACTTACATGTTCAATGGGATACAATAAGCAAATGCAAGTTTTTTAACTTAGGGCTGTATTGTTCGATACACCCTCTATGACTTCTTGTTCTGCCACCCTCCAACCCCACTGTTTGCAGTATTTCTGCAGTCACCCTGAGCGCTCTCAGGGGAGGATGTGGAGGGAGCTGCTGGAGGGGTAATGTTTGCTTTGGAAGAAACACATATTTCAAAATAAGTTTTCTTCCCAGATTTTAAGACTTATGAATAATTATTTTCTTTGAGATGGATTTTTTCC
>NW_009190860.1:65303-122441 GCF_000690835.1 Fulmarus glacialis | reverse complement strand
AATTTATTTCCTGTGAAAGAGAGAGAGAGACTTTTCAGGTCTGAGAATATTGCCTTGGAAATTGGTTCATTTGCAGTTAGGGCTAAAGAGATTATTTTGACTTTTCAATCCCTCATTCTGGGGGGAATTTCTCTCCTCCACAGAGATGGAGCACTGCACTTTATACACTATTTCATTTATGTCTACACAAGCTGCTATGGCTCATTGTGCCACTGCCATGAGTCCACTACCCACCTCTGTAGGGAAGCCTTTAGCTTTTGGGACCCGTCCAGCCTAACCTTTGAAGCTTGGATTTGAGGTGAACATCCTAGCATGAGGTTAATCCCTGTCTCCAGACAGCTTTCAGCCCTTACTCTCTTTGCAGAAGTCACAATTTCCCTGGTGCACTGTGGGTCTGAGTGCAGGACATCTGCCAACAGCAACGCCACAACCATCTCCCCGGCTCCCTGCCTTTCCGAATATAAATTCTTCTCTTTTGGCTCTAAGAGGGAAAGAATTTACAAAGAGAGATAGGAAACCTGAAAACAGATTCCTAAAAAGTGTCTCATCGGATAACCAAGCTGCAGTGAGGTCTTTTTAATGCAAGGTGGGAAATACCTTGAAAATACTTTATTAAACATCTCTCTATTATCTCTGAATGCAGGGATTGCTGTGGAGACTGATGGTGAGAATTTGCCAAGAAGTGACTATCCTTCACCATGTCTTACCCCGTATTCCTGATAGGCAGCAGACTCCTGGATAATCCAAGGACTTGAGGGAAGTGTAAGACTGTTGGGCTGTTCCAGAAGCTTTGGAAAGCTGTGCAAACGAGCAATGCCCTTCCACGCCTTCCTAAGAGTATGTGATGTAAAAAAAAAAAAAAAAAAAAATCTCATAATGTATAGAAATGTATTGAATTAATGTAAACTGTGACCATTGTGCCGATGCTCATTCTTTAAAAGAAGTTCAGAGAGCAATTTTAAAAAATAATTTGTGCCTTAAAAAATTCACTTACCCTGTTAGTAGACTGAGTCTAATTTCACAGCAGAGAATAGAAAGTCAACAAAGTTTGCATTGGAAATAAGATTCAGTTTTTTAACTATGAGTGTAATTAATAATTGAAACAGCTTAAAGGAAGAAGTGGCAGGTTTGCCAACAGTGGGGTGTTTAAATCAATGGGGGATGTCTCTTAAAGACTCAGAAACTCTGAAATTCCTATCATTGTTCTGCTAGAGAGCAAACTAGAAAAAAACCACTAAGTATGTCTTTTGTCCTTAAACCTCTATAAGATCTATAAACATCTGCTTCCTCGATCTGCAGAAGTTTGCAGGATTCTAAAAACTTCAAATAATACCCTCACAATTGTAAAATATTATAGTTCTATGCTAAACCCAAAGATTTCACAGTTTCGAAAGCATTTTCTTTAGCTCTCTGCATCTTCCCTATTTATGTATATTTTCCCCTTACATGAAATTCTTTTTATAACTCAGTCTTTTATATTGTTCTTTTGTGCCCTTTCTACACTGTAATCATTTCTTCATCATAATTCTCTCGTTGCTATGTGATGTTCCACTACTCGTATTTTTCTTTGATTTCGCTCTTAGTGTTGCTTTAACTCTTCACTTTCTGTGCTTGCCAGTACTTTCCAGTAAATACATAAAAAAAGAGACTAGACTGCATTTTCTCAAAAAACAGGAAAGATTCGTTGTTAAATACTGAATGAATTGCAATTGCACTTAGAGCTGTAAAGAACAACTGAGCTCACCTGCACAGTCTAACTTGGTTTAACTTAGTCACTTTTTCCTGAAATAGCCCCTTTCCTCTCAGCCGACTGAAGCGCTCTGCTTCATCAGCATTAGAGAGGGAATTACTTGGGTCAGTTTAGACAAGGCTGATGACAGCACATTAGCAGCAGGGCTTTGACTTTGCATTTCAGAATTCACTCTGTGAAATACATTCAGTAAAATATGACGATACCTGAAGCTTATTACTTGGAAAAACCAATAAAGTGGTAGATTTTCAGCTGCATGACTTGATCTGTGAGTTTCAGCTGGGCTAAACCCCTTATTCCAGAGAAAGTTTCTGGGACATTCAATTTGACTGAATTTTCTGATTATGGGAGAGTTTGCAGTGGGAAGCAGCCTTTCTAGGAGGCCCTCAGTAGTTGGAAAGGATCTGCAGCTGTGGGATTCTCTCTGCAGTTACTGTGCAGTTCTTGGCGTGGCTGCGATCACCATTTCCCTACCGGTAATCACAGGCTTTCATCGTGCCTCGTGCAGATCACACTGATGGTTAGCAGCTATCCAACTGTTACTGACTTAGCAGGCACGATGTACGTTAAGTAGCCTGTATGGATCTAGACATATTCCTTCCTGTTTGTCTCCCCAGAGCAGTCCCATTGGTTTCTACACCAGCTGGGAGCATGGAGCAGGGCTAGAGGGAATTGCTGTCCCTGCTAGACTGGCTCTCAGGTCTGTGCTTCCCTCCTTCCTTGTTTGGAAGAGAACGTCACCATCATGCCCCACAGTTGTAGTCCTCTGCTAAACACTCGTGCTGAGAACTCCCAAACAGTGTGTGCAATTTGCACAGGCCAGGCAGAGCTCTAACGCAGAATTAAACCTGCTTGAACTGCAGTCAGAGAAGCCTGCAGAGGAATATCATACAAAATGTGGGGGCTACTCAAGATACAGTTGAATTCCTAGAGGATAAATCAAACAACAACATCACATATTAGCCTATGCATCTCTGAAAGCCTGCTCATCATGTATCTTTTTGGTAGATTTGCCGGCTCAGAAAACTCTCCTGAAATTCCAGTTGCAATTGTGACAGACAAACTCCCTGTCCTCAAGAGCAGCCCCCAAACCACTGCTGTATCAGCTTCACACTAATTGCTTTACTGATGCTCACTTAGGCTAATGAATACTAAATATTGCAGAGCATTCCTGTTGTGCTCAGAAGATTGGTTTGAAAACTGTGCTTTGTGAAAACTGAAAATGAGCGCAACACCCACCTGCCTTGCCTGCAGGAACAGAGCACCAGCTGTGCTCAGGTGAGATCAGGAGGCTTCCCAGGTCCTACCAAGGCATAGGAGGCAGTAGTAGGAGAATTTTAGAAACCCTAAAACATAGCATGGGAACTAGTGATATTGCACTTCATTGGAAACATAACCTAGAAAAGGCAGTGCTGAGGACATAAAGAAAGTAGAGCACTCAGGGCTCCCCCAAAGGGCTCCACACTGACCAGCAACTTTGTGACCAGTATGGCAATAAGGAAGCAAATAGTCTCTGCTTCTGAGAGCCATTTTATCTGCTAATTATCAGCTGCTTATTTATCAGCTGTGTTTGCAGAAGGGTAGATCACACCCAGCTCACCTGTGGCCAATATTTTATTGTGACAAATAGTCCCGTGCTCAGCTCCTGCTGGGTCAGGGGGCTCTTTTCAGGGTATTAGCCATTTCCTTTAGCTGCTTAAAAGGGGACCTAAGCTCTTCTAACAGCATGGGTCATTCCTTCAAACAGCACTTCTTTGACTTGCTAGTCCTTTTTTAACTCTTCTACTGCAGGGCTCCCTTTTTCTTGGAGCCTTTTTTCCTAGTTTGCTTTTCCAGGGCTTGCTTTTTATATGTGGGAGAGCTGTCTAGCAGATGCTGTGGTCTCCATCTCTTCAGCTGGTGAGTACTGTTATGGAGGTTAATGTAAGCTTTGTGCAGTTGCTTTTGCTTGGGAAACAGAATACCATGTTACTTTTGCTAGCAGTAAGCACACTTCAGTTTTCCTCTATAATCCCATCATCTTCTTGCAGCTCTCTTCTGTGTACATAGACTGCATGTTCCTTACTGTAGTAGGTGACCTCAGACCTGTGTGTCTACTTCCGATAACGTACCTCGCTTTCCTTGCTTAGTGTGGATTACTCCGGAATAATTGGGCTTGACAGTTGCTTGGCAGTGAAAGTGCCTGTTGCTGCAGGACTTCTATTGTAAACTCTGACAGTATCAGAGCTGCAACGCGCACCCCAGTGCAGACAAATGATTCAACTATTACTGAATTTCTTCCTGTAAGTAAAACGTATGAATGCCCTGTGCATTGCATTGCTTTGGCCAGATAAAATAACTGCAGAAGTATGCCCTGGCTTTGACCATCTTTCTTTCCATGCATTCATTCATAGAGAGGCTTCTGAGAGTGCTGGATGTTAGACTCGTAATCAGGCCATATATCCCAGAGTTGCTTCTTGCTCAGCATACAAAGGTCACAGTAGCTTTGAGCACTTCTGAACAACCTAATCAATGTATGCATGAGCCTGCATGGAAACCATTTTGCATTTAATTGATGGGCAAGTTCTGGCAGTCATACTTGGCTCTAATTGTTATTCCTTTTGTAAGTTAATTTTCATTGTTTAAAAAATGACTTTAAATTTCAAGTTCCTGGAAATGTTTGTTTGCAGCAATTTCCTTCAAATAGACGTTGTCCCAGTTGCATTTGTGTTTCTTTAGTTTGGTTACAGAAACTCATAAACATCCCCGAAAATGAGGGCTTGGATACTGAAATACAACAGGGCAGCATGGAGAGATGGCTCAGGCTAACGGAGAGTCCCACTGTATAGTCACAGCTAATGTACCAGAACGGGTCAAATTAGGCCTCCTTCTCTGCTGTGTTTAAATACAACTTGCAATATTTCCCCACCATTTTCAGGCATTATTAGCGCTCGCTGTATAAAGTATTAAACAGGCGCTCTCCATTTATCCACATTAATGATTCAGTGCAAACTCCTGCCTTCCCATTAATATCCACTAACCTCCTTCAGTGATAAAACTTGATTTAGTCTCCAAATTACCTCAGCACAAAATTTCTTGGAGCAGGACTGCCTAATAGTTCAGGGCTACGTGAGCTGTTATGATAGCCAAATAACAACAGTGGCAGCATCTTTTTTTGAGACTCGGTGGAAAAAGAATCAATCCAGTGCATAAAGAGAGACACAAATAAATTGCTAAACAGTATAATCCAATGATACCATACATCTCAGAAATGAGTGCCTCAAAAATCAATAAAAATTGAAATTGAAAAGGGAAGAATTGTAGTTGTCCAGATGCAGGTATGTCGATAGGAGTTTCAGGTGAAGGCACCAGCCGGCCGGGTGCCAGGCTCTGGATAAGGGGGAGATGCTACCAGGGCATAGTACAGCAAGGAAAAGGTGATGCTATCCGCACTGGTGGGGGTCGTGTGGAGAACAGGAGAGGGAATAACGTTCTCTGGGATTTGAGGGGCTGCTGCACCATTGCTTTTGCATCTTGACAGCTTGCTTCCATTTAGAGGCAGAGGTGGGAGCAGAGAAGTGCCTGGGCTCTTGTCTGGGCTTTGCTTGAGTGGGAGGGTGAGGTATTGGTTTTGGGGCATCTATAGCTACAAAAATTCATATTGCTGTGCCTAGGCTGTGTTTGTAGCGTTGTGGATTGCTAGCCTCCAGAGATACTGTGTTGGACACCCCTTCGCTGTGCCTGCACTGGAGTTTGTGTGGGGCGCTGGGGCTTGGTGTGTGCTCTAGATGAAGTCGATTGTGCCTGGGGGTTGCTGCTCTGTGGGTTTGTTGTGAAAGAACCTGATTTCCTGCCTTGCACAATGCACTGACCCATCTCCCCAAGGACAGGTTTGAAGCTAATATAATGTGGATTTTGTTGCTTTGTTTTTCTCCTTTGATTGTTCTTCCCTCGACTTTCTTACAGACTGGTGAATGCAGGTTTTGGTGCTAAAGACTGCTGGGTGCTCAGGGACCTACCAGGCTTCTTTAATTTTTGTTCTGGTTTTGCATTTTTAAAAAAATGCCATTAAAATCCCAGTCTTCCTTCAGAGCATGAGCAGACCCAAACTGCGCTGCTTGCTAGCTCAGATCTGTTTTCTACCCTGCATGCTCCCCGTATTGCTCCCTTTGGAGTCTGCCGGCAACAGATCAAGCATGGCTTGTCCTTCTTGGTTTGCAGCAGCCCGCTGTCTCCAAAGGTTTGCGAGAACAGTAGGGCCATTGCCTCATTCTGGTAGCAGTTCCTCTGTGTGTCCTGTTAGTGCTGCATACATTTTAAAACAAACACAGAAAAAAAGAAGACAAGGAAAAAAAAAAAGAAAAAAAAGCAGAAATAAGTAGAGAAAGAAAGTCAAGGTAGACACCTGCCAGTCACCTGGCAAGGGAAGGAAGAATCAAATAATCCAGAAAGCGTCTTGGACAGTCTGAGCCCAGTGATCCTCTTGAATTGAGTCTCCTGTCTCCCAAATGGTATAATTTAAAATCATTTGCTGCACTTTTAGGCAAGAATTATTAAATGAATATTAATCAGTCATTAAATTCTGTGAAACTGCTTCTTCGTTCTGGGCTGAAAGAGGCCATTTAGCTGTGGTGTATTCAGCATGTTAATGTCTCTGTGAGAGGGTTTCTTCCCCACCAGAGCCACGCGACACACTCAGCCCTGGTAGCGATGGCAGTCGTTTGGACCAGGCAGGCGCCTTTGGGGCTGGCCACTTGCAGTTTTTTCAATTCCTACAAACAATGAATGACTGCAGTTTGATGAAATATCAGCCTAGCCTCAACTCCAAGTCCCTCCCTACCTGCACTGAAACCAGGACATTCCCTTCCAGTTAGGAAAGATTAGGTTGAAATGCTTTCCTTCTTCCTTTTCCGTATGCCCCAGGCCAGTGTTTATCTTGCCTTGCTCCTGGTGTGTTCAGCTCCCAATCTTGATTCCCATGGCAGGAGAAAATTCTTGCCCAGCTCCTGAGTCGTGCAGAAGCTGAAATATTGAGGGGGAAACTGCAGACATCTTAATGGTGGGTGTATTTTTGCTGCCAAGACACCAAAGACATTGCTCATGAAGGAGCAGATGTTAACAGTTGTTTGGAAAATAATCCCTTTAGAAGAAGAACATCTCTCTGGCTTGACCTATACCCTCTGCATTTGTGCCATCTAGCACCACGTCTGCTCTCTCCAGATGCAGGAGGCAGCAGGACGCTTGTGAGGGGCACTGGGTGGGGAGTACTGGCTGGGGCCCAGTGCTTACCCGTGTCCCCATGGGGACAGGCTGCCCGCCCAAAGCCCTCTGAACTCTCCCCCTGCAACTTCTGCTGCTTTCTTGGCCCTGGAGAAACATGAGAGGCCTGAGCTGTTTAGAGGAGAGTATTGATTAACTAGTGCCAACTCAACTAAATTCATCACCTTCCCAGAGCTGCTGCAGTCCTCTAATTTTTCTTTTTGTGAATAACTTCTCCTTTTCCCATATGTAACAGCAAAGATGGGGGAGAAAGGAAACTTTAGATGAATTCTTTCCCTCTCCAGGCTCTGGCAGCTGCGGATAAGCAGCAAATACTAGTTAAATTCTGGTGTATATAGTGAAATCCTGGAACAGGTGCCTGGCCCTGTGTTCAGACTATGTGCCAGCAACAATCATCATTCAAAACTGTAAGAAGGAAGAAATCTTTTTTTTTTTTTTTTTCTTTTCTTTTCTTTCTTTTATTTGTGAGGATGATTTGTGGCAGGGGATCTGGAAACAAAGTTTGTCAGAGGGTATTCAGAAAGCAGCTCTTTCCGGCTTCCGCTTGAAAAGATTAGTCCATGCAAAACGCACTCCCGGGGCTGTGGCCGCTCTGTGCTCGCAGACCCGGGGCGGGAGGCCCTGGGGCCCGGCTGGCCGCAGGGCAGCCCCCGCTGCCTACAACAGAGATCCCGCTTCTGTGCGCTTTGTCCTCGGTGTGACCCATCCATCATGTCCTTGCGCTCATCAAACCTGGCATGCCTGCTAAGCGAGGCGGCTCAGTGTTTGCTACTCCTAGGGAGTACAAGAAAAGAAATGCGAAGTCCCTGATGCCCTGTGACTTTGATGCCACAGAAAAGGCCTTTGGGTATAAAACAAGCTCCAGTGAGATGTGCAGATCCAGAAGAAGCTGTGGAAGAGCTTTCTGGATATGTGGGACAGTTAACATTTGCGACGTTGCCTAGGTTGTGGCTAAAAGCATTCCTTAGACAAATTATTTTATTACAGGGCTCACCCAGAGCAATACAGATTGCTGACTAATTATCTCAGAAGGTGGTGTGTTGGCATTGTGGTTTTTTTTTTCTTGCTGTTTAATAATTAGCAGGAGAAGGAACAAGGCTCAAAATTTTCTAGCATATGTCAAACGTGTATGTGTGCATGTGAATTTTATCTAAGGATAGAGTGGTGAGTTTTCACCAGCCTAATATTCCTGGAGCAGGTGTTTTGCATGGAGAACCATTACCCTTGTAACAGTTCTGCAGGTTATAAAAGGTAGAGCGCTTATAATAGCTTTTTAAACTAAAGAAGTCTCTTTTATGTATGTTTCACTGAGGTTTTTTTTTTTCTTTCCTTATCAGCCTTTCTTTTTAATGATACATAGAGGGAACAAACCAGAAGGAAACCACTAAGCCCATGCAGGAAAAAAAATTAACACATTCTCTTGCTCTCAGGTCTAAAAAATAATGAATCATTAAACCTTGAAGTCACATTGACGTTACCAAATGGGTTTGAAATCAGCTTGGACCTGAGAAGCTATGGAAAACCTGCCAAGTGACTAAAACAGATACTGATGGTGATGTAAGAAATTGGAAACATCTATTAAACAGACGCAGCTTTCCATTTCCTAAAAGTTATTGGTTGGAGCAGTGCAGCACTTCCCCCGGTGCGCATGTGCTGCGGGGGGATGGCCACAGGCAAAACCTAGTTAACTGAAAACATCACAATCAATAAAAAGCACTATGTTTTCCATTTACTCCTGGTTTGTAGGGGTTTATTTTGTTGCAGCAGCAGAAGGCATCAGTTCAATATCAATTCACTTTCTGGGTGGGGAGAGGGATACAGATATCGGCTTTTAATGCGTGATGAAGTTTGTGACAACACTAAGCTTACTAAAATTTAGACCAAGTGCTGTTTGGTACAACATGGGGCACCGGCTAATCCTGTGTTCAGTAAACAGGCAAAGCAGAGATCTGTTTTGATATCATGCTTTCTGGCCAGGAACAAGGAAGGGGTTCTTTCCCATTTAATCCTTTTTCATGTCAAATCGCTAAATACCAGCATCTCTTACTTAGCTGCTGAATTGAAGCTTGGCCTCTGATACAGGGGTGTCTTGTTATTCAGAGAGGGTGCTTCAAGCCAAGGGAGGAATGTCATATCTGTGGTTTGGGTGTAGATGAGGTGGAGCTGTTACTTGTCTTGAATATCCCTGTACTCTGGTGTGGTTCATGCCTAGCGTTTGGTGCTGTTCAGTGCTGTTGCATGTTCTCTGTGGCCCTTCCACTTTGGGAGTGCCCTGCAGCCAGGTTTGAGAGGAGCTGGCCTCCGTGCCTGCTAAACAGGCATCTGTGTGTGGTTGTTCTGCACTGTGGTGTGGTTTGAAGAAAAACAACAGAAATACCTCATGTGGGTGATGCATTCACGTGAGATTCTGTGCATCGCTTAAATCAGCAATGCAGAACTGAGCTGGGGCTGGATCTCTTGGGGGACATCTTCACTGACGTGCTTTTCATGCTCAGACCCCTGGGACGGCTCTGCCTAAGTGCGAGCTCCTCCAGCGAGCACATTAAACGTACTGCTCTGCTGGCTGCAGCTATTATGGCCTTCTCATGACAGCCGACAGCTCTTCACGTGAAATAGTCTATTTTGACCTTCTCTTTTCGGAAGCTGATTGCCAGTTTAGTTGTCCTTTTCTGCCCATTTGAGATGGTAATGTGAGAAATGAGAACTGACAGTGCATTTTAAGTGCAAGTCCTGACAGAAATTGGATATCTACACATCTTTGTGGAACAGTTCCAGCTCAGAGCAGGAAGAGGAGTGCTGCCGTAATACTGACCTGGCTCTCGGGCTCTGCTTTTCAGAGGAAAATATACTGCACCAGAAAGTTAAGTCAGCAAAGCTTCTTATTACCCAAATTCTAAAGGGAAAACCTGAGGCAAATGATTGCTGGGAAAAGAGGTTCGTCAAAGGCAGAGAAATACAATATTCTCTGTCTTTTTCTCTCTAAGAAAACCTATGTAAAATATAAGAGGAAGCATTTTGCTGATTCTGATCCCTGGGCAGTGGAGTGTTAGCTGCCAGACTCCAGCTGGTGTGGTCCTGTTGTGCTGGAAGAATATTCTCCTGAGTAAAGCAGTAAATGATCCTTTTTCAGAGGAAAGTGCTGGCTGGCCACATCCTGCTGGATGCTGGACTCCAGGTGCTGAACTGTATTAAAAGGTATTAAAAATACATGAAATACTCTCCTTCATGCTATTTTTCTCACTTAAGTAACTACAATGGCTGTTGCAGAGATGCTATGTGATAATGAAGTGGGAGAGGGTATATATGTGTATTTTCTTTTTTTCTTTTGGAATTTAAAATTAACACCAATTGCAAAATGGATTGACTAGGAAAACATATGAGCAATAACCTCGTAACTTATGAGCACAAGGTGTAATCTGGTTTTAGGAAACATCTCTTGCTGAAAGGCCTTCGCTGAAGGCTGCTAAAACTTCTTTCCACCGATCTAGATGTGATTTCATTTATTTTCTTCCCTGATCTCTGCTGGTTGCCATTCCAATAATCAATCATTGTTTTCCTTTCTTTATCACTAAGGCAGTATCAGGCATGATATTGTCCTGCTGGTTGAATGTATCCTGTTTAAGTAATTTAAGTATCATGTGTTGTACTTGTCCTAATTGTTTTGTGCTCGCCAGTAAACTTGGCTGATGACATTTTTCCTATCTGGTCCAAGCTGTGACTTCAGATTTCTCTTCCCATCCCTTTTGTTGTGCTAGAGGACAGAAACAGGTAAATTATGGTCTATGAGCTACAGACATACTCACTTTTGGGTAAATTTGAAGACATTAAAAATCTTTTCATGAAAAAACCCACACTTTTGAAATGAAAATCAGATGTTTGCCTTTAGGAGAGCAGATAGCATTTTGGCACCTCCTAAGATATTTTTGGTTTTTTTGATGAAATGATGCTGTTTACAGAAATTGAACTTTTCTTATGGAAAACTGTTTCTTTAAAAATACCACCCTGTTGTATTTGTGCAGTACTTATTACTGACCACTGTGTTTTGAGAGGGCATCCCCTTGCACTCCTTTCTCACTTTTGGTTATGCTTGCACTAGAAACACAGGAGGGTGAAGGACAGAAGCATTTAGCAGGTTTTTCCTTATAACTTTGCAAGATTTATTGATTTCATACAAAACTAGGCTTTGATCATTATCTTTCTAAAGCAATTGAATTTGCTTTATTCCAGCTTGGGAATATGGTTTAAATTTACTTGTCTTTCTCATATCGTACACTGTATGTCATCTGGTGCATGCTTTCAAGTTTTAAAGTTTGATTTATTGTAATTTATTACCTAGAAGGTGTTCTTAAATTACTGCTTCAATAATATAATCTACTAAAAACTCTGAGGTTTTATCACATCACACCTGTATTTGAAAGCAAATTGATCTGACAGTATTATTACATGTTTTTGACAGGCTTATTTGAAATCCTTAAATCCCAGTTCCCTCTTTGTTTCATTACCGTAACATCACTGGCATAGCTTTGTGATCAATTATCCACTTAGGAAGACCCAAACGTCTGCCAGTTAGGTTTCCAGAGAGGTATTCCCTTCAGCATCTCTTAAATATGTTCATTTTATCACAGTTTTAAAAAAGTTGCCCTGCCCTGTCATTGCTGGAGAGTTGCACGCTGATGCTCTGACATGCTTTTGCTTGGACTTGCCTTCTGGGCAGGTCCGGTGGCAATTGGAACCCTGCAAGGGACACAAAGGTGTCTCCTTCTGCCAGAATATTATGTTTCTTTATGGAAACTGCAAAAAGGGCAAGCCGCCCAGCACTGCTATGGCTTCTGGGGAAAGCGGCGCAGGTTTGCTTGCATTTAGTTTTGACTAGATTCAGTTTGCGGGACGGAGTTAGCTCTCCCCTTGCAAACTGGGCATCGTGTTTGGGTTGATGTCCCTGGAGGAAGGGGCTGACCTTTGTGCCAGCTGGACATCTCTGTCCCAGGACTGTTAGGGTGCCCTGGTCACGTTATCTGCCTTGGCCAGGTCAGGGCTCGGTCTCTCCCTACTTACTGCTGTCTGCTGAGGTGGGGAGCTGCTGCCTGCCTGCCTTCTGCCCAGCACCCACTGAGGTAGGAGCTTGGATTAAAAACTGCAGGGTCTGGGACGTCCGTTTCAGTAAAGCGTGCGAGCACACGTTTGGCTTCAGATATAAGCGCTGCCCTGTTGCTGTCAGTGCTTACACCAGGCTGAAGCACCTTGCGGAGTTGCTTCTCCACATGGATTACACGGGCAGGACTTCCTTGGCAAGGATGTGCTTGTTGCTATTAATATTTCATTTTTAGGGAATGACAAAATGTAGATTTTTCACAAATAAATATCCCACAAAAGGGATAATAACTTATTTTATCACTGCTAGGTAGTCTCAGGGGCTATATAACTATTTTGACAGTTGAACTTTTCTCCTGGTGTTTCTGCCTATGTCAATAACTTGCACAGATAGCTTGTGTAAAGGGTTATGCTCTTGTTCGTGATGCTCATGTTACTGGATCATTATTATACACTTTCAATGCAATAAGGAAATATCTTTCAGCTGTAAAAGAAAAAAAAAAAATTGCAAAATGAGTTTGCCTTCCAGAGAAAAACTTGTTGTTGGTAACATAGAATTATAGAATGGTTTGGGTTGGAAGGGACCTGAAAGATTGTTTAGTTCCAACCCCCCTGCCATGGGCAGGGACACCTTCCATTACACCAGGTTGCTCAAAGTCCCATCCAACTTCCAGGGATGGGGCATCCACAGCTTCTCTGGGCAACCTGTTCCAGTGCCTCATCACCTTCATAGTGAAGCATTTCTTCCTTATATCTAATGTAAATCTACCCTCTTTCAGTTTAAAGCCATCACCCCTTGTCCAATCACTACATGCCCTTGTAAAAGTCCCTCTCCAGCTTTCTTGCAGGCCCCTTCAGGTACTGGAAGGCTGCTATAAGGTCTCCCCAGAGCCTTCTCTTCTCCGGGCTGAACAATCCCAACTCTCTCAGCCTGTCTTCATAGGAGAGGTGCTTCAGCCCTCTGATCATCTTCGTGGCCCTTCTCTGGACTTACTCCGAGAGGTCCATGTCCTCCTTATGTTGGGGACCCCAGAGCTGGACGCAGCACTCCAGGTGGGTCTCACGAGAGTGGAGTAGAGGGGAAGAATCACCTCCCTCGACCTGCTGGCCACGCTTCTTCTGATGCAGCCCAGGATATGGTTGGCTTTCTGGGCTGCAAGCACACATTGCCAGGTCATGTTAAGCTTCTCATCAACCAACACCCTCCTTCGAAGAGGTGCCAGCCCTGCACGCCCTCCCGCGCAAACTGCCGTGCCCTGAGTGACGCGACGTGCCCTGGTCGCCGCGCTCCCTAGGGCTGCCTTTTTTTACTTCATGTAACACCTAGAGAGTTTGATAATCACTGCACATCTGTGATGTTAGCATTCATGTTGCTTATGGCTTTTGGATCAACAACAGGGAAAAACTACCTTTTCTCAGAATAAAAGTTAAAGTGAAAGTTTTACTTAAAAACAACCAAGTTGGGACCCTCTTGTTATGTTGCAGCATCCTTTGAGTCGGGGTTTTTGAGCTCCATGTTAGCATTTTAGCTCCTGAAGCAGTGTGCCATGTTACATTTTGAGTTGTACTACACAGATAAGTAGGGCATATGGCCAAGTGGATTAACAAATGGAGGAGAAAAGCCTCAAGAGGAGGAGTGCAATCAGTGTATTATGTAAAGAGGAGAAAGTATACTTTAACAATCATGGATGCTTCTCTACTGACGCAATTTTAGCATCAAGATTTGGCTCTTGGCTGTGAAATCTGATACAGATCAACTGAATCCAGAGTAACTTTGCTGCTTTAAATAAAATGAGGATTTGACCCAAGAAAAATGGTCACAGTTTTTCACCAGCCCTGCTGATGTGGAAGGTGAAACAGGTTTTATTTTAGCTTGAAACCAAAAACCAGCTTTGCATCCTAAGGATGCTCCCATCAAATTTCATTCTCCAGCAGAGTCTGACTTATAAGTTAGTGTGAAGAGAGTTGTGAGCACCATATGCCTGACAACTTGGCATAATGACATGTGACTTCAGCTTGTGTTTCTCTTTAGAAGATGACTAATGAGTCTTAGTCTCATAGAAGACATTAAAATACAATTACATTATGTTAGATCAGCTCTCACAACTGCTAAATTACAGAGTGGTAGGCATAATATAGTTCTGGGAGATGTGTGTGGGGGTGTTTCTGCAGTGGATTCCAGTCAAACTCCTCCTGACGTAAACGTGTGTGACAACTTGCCATGTGGACAGAAATGTATGCACTCCTGTATTTTACAAGGCAGATTTTGTCTTATGTTTTTACAGGTTTTTCTAGTTCTGGTGAAGTCTCTAATGAAATTCCAATCCTGTAGTTGACTCATTAAGCTTTCCCTCAATCCATCACTGTAAAACTGATTATCAAGATGTTGTCTTTCGGTGTTATCAATCTTGAGTGACTTTTTGGAGACGGATGCACATTCGTTCTTATGACCGGCTCAGATGATATCTGCTATTTATCTTGATCTCCTTTTATTTAGTCTTTTAACTTAGAAGGTTCTACTGCCTTTTTTGATTGAATTTTAATGATGAGGTCTTGACTGCAAGACAGACCTTCCACAGCTTTCAGACACGTTTTACAAAATAGCGTCCTCGGGCTTTCCTTGCTGACACATTTCCAGATTGTCTTTTTCACGCGGTCCCAGAGGGTACTTGCTGCACTGTGTGTGCCCTTCTACCCAGGCAGATGTGCTGCAGAGGTACAGCTAGCTTTAAAGGAGACTTGGGGATAGGAAATTACTCTATGGTATAAAACAATTATTTGCCAGTTTCCCAGCAAGTGCTAACAGGTCTGTAAGGGGCAAATTCAGGTGTAAAGGAAAGTAAAAGAAGCACTACATGGTTCTGTCAGCAATCTGATCGCAAATAGACCAACATGTCAGTGAAATGCCAGGTCAGTTGGGCCAGCAAAGTCATACTCTGGTTAAGCACAGACAAAACCAAGCAAAGAAAACCGCGGAGGAAGAGAAATAAGGGAGAAAAAAAAAAAGACTCAAAAGAGTGGTGGCAGCATCAGAGTCCAGTGATGGGATAGTTCAGGGCACAACTGAAGCCAGACAAGCTGGGGGATATTTTTGAGGATGGTCTCTGAAAACCCTTTTGAAGGGCAGGACAGCAAATCTTTGAACTATTGTGGCAAATTCATGGCATTGAGGGATGCAAGTGGCTGCCCGTTAATGTTTCCTTCACCATATATATATATCTGACCTATAGCACATCCCTTTCAAGTCCATTCGTTTTTAGGACCTACACTTCTCTTATTTGAGAGGACTGAAACCCAGTCTCTGGGTTACAGGACGTCAGGACAGCTTTTTCATTGGAATAATTAAAATTTTACTTTCTTTTTTCCTCTTCTGCAACATCCTGTGGTACCTTGCAATAAAATTGCCAGCAGGTGCCTAGGACATTAACAGCACCTCATGGGTAGCCTTTGTCAAAGAGGCTGCTGTGAAGTCCAGTCCTGGGGTAAAGCTGCCAGTTTCTTTAAGGAGAAACATACTGATGCAATCCTGGATTTCATGCTGGTTGTCTTCCACAAGATACAGCTATTCCTGCTAGCATGGGGGTAGGTAACCGTTTGCCCTCAGTGTAGGGGAGCTGTCTCTAGCACGTAGCAATCTTGGAGGCGATACCTTTGTCTGCATCATTTAGTCTCTTGCTGGGGGTTCCTGTTCATCCCCAGGGAGTCGGATCGCTGTATCAAGGGCTTGGCAAGTGCTTGTTGAGAGTTTGTGCATCTTCACAAATGAACCCTCCTGTATTTATTCAGGCTTGTGTCAGAGCTCTTGTAAGGGTCAGAAAATGAGGCGTGTTTAGGTCAGTATTTGACAAGCACTTAAACTATGCACCCATATCCCCCCACCAGATGGACACACATACACACGCAGTCATTTGTAACATGCTTTCATGGTGCTGTATTCTGGGTTCAGAGCTTCTGCCTGTTCCCAGCTGTACTTTAGTATCCAACAGGGATTGTAAATCAGCTGATGCATTTTAATGTAGAATAATAAATTTCTGGTGAAGCGCTTTCTTCTCTGTGCCTCTTCTGTGGAGTTATTTGCATCTTTCCACCGCGCCTGCATGTGCGCCAGTAGTTCTAGAGATTAACCTTAATCTCTGATTGATAGCAAAGCAAAGTGGCATTAGCTTGTAAAATGGATTCTGTGAGAGATACATTTAATGATTTTCTTTTTTTTTCTTCAGTAGTCAAAGGTAAAGTGCTACTAGCAATGTTATTGGACCTGGATTTTTTTTTTTTTTTTTTGCTTGCCTCTTAGAAACTTTACTATTCAAAGACATGAAGTTTTAGAGAGCTTTTGGATCCAATTCATAGATGGTGCATAGTTCCTGAGTGCAACCTTCCTGATAATGAATCAGTTGTTCCTTTGAAAATATTTTCTCAATAAACAGGTTCAATTGATTCTCTGTGGCTGCTGCCCGAGCTGAACATCTATTTTTTTCTTGGGGATGAGGAAGAAGAAAACATGTAATAGAGAAGCTGGGTACTTTGTGACATCTGTTTGTCCAGAGATAGTAAGTTGCTTGGAAGGCCTCCTATCTTGCCAGGTCACACAAGTGTGTAGCTGTTCTGGGTGATTCATAAAGTTCTTAAATGTCTCTTTAACTCTCAAAACAAGAATCATAATATTTCTCTTACTTTTTTTCTTTCAAATAGTATGTGGGTGGATGTACAGCATCTGTGCCCTCTGCTATTCTGTGTCCTTGGGGATGACTCCATCAAGGCCTCTAGGACAAACTCCAATTGTGCTGCAATATTTGATTCCAGAACATCAAAACCGGCCTCTGTATCACACAAATTGTCTGTCTTTGGCATCCCTCTGGAGCCTGCCCTGTTCTCAGTGATGGTCATCCCTGTAGGGCAGCTGGAGCCCTAGATCTCAGCTCCTAGTTTGCAGCACCGTGAGAGCAGGAGACAGAGCTGATGGGTGAGAGGGATCATTTGCCAAGCGCAGACGCACTCCAAAGCGGAGCCTCAACGGGCAGGCAGTCACTCTGCAAGCTATCAAGAAATGCAAATTCCAGTGGAAGTTATTTTTCATAACTCTGCTGAAGAACTAAAGCTCAAGGCAATGTTTAATCTGTCAAATACTTATTGGAGAACTACCTCATGTGTACATTATACTCTGGCAGTGCCCAGCTACCGGGAAAAGACATTGACTCAAGCGGAGGCGGATCTGCACATACTGGTTGTGGAAATGGGCAGGAGGGAAGTGTTGAAAGAAAAACCAGGATGTGAGAGCAGCCCTGGAAAGGGAGCAGGCAAGGGGCGTCAGGAGCGGCTGTGCTTGAAAGGAGGTGCAGCTGAACACTGAGGAAAGCCTGGGCTCAGCGTTACCCTTGTGTTACAGCGTGTGGCAGCACCAGTGGGGTGGGAGAGGACAGTGTCCCCAGGGGACTGTCCCCTTCTGTCTGCTACATGTTACCAAAGCACTAAAGTGGAGTATTTGCAGGTTTTAGTGTACATGAAAGGCCCTACTAAAATGTCTTGGCAGCAGGATTATCGCTGCCTAGTCAGGAACTCTTTCTCCTTGGATGCTATTGGCAGTGCCTGGTCCTAAGAGGCAGCTCAGTCATAAAGCTACTGGAGCAATTTGAGGAAAACCGTGTTTTAGTTGCCTTATGATACTGGCCCCATGGTACAGGTGAATGCTTTCGGTGGCTGGAGTCAGCAGAGCCGGTTCTGTGCTTTGCCCGTAATTGTGCCCAGTGCTGGTTCTCTCTGGGAGGGTCCTGTTTTGTTGTCAGCTGTAGCTCAGACTGCAGCGCACGCTCCTGCGACGGCATTATCCTCTTACGCTCACTTTGCTCTCCATATCTCGCTTTTCCAGCTGTTTTTCAGAAGACAGCTAAGTGTTTTTCCACAGCTTGCAACAATATTCAGAATGTGAGGAAATTCCACCTTTCAGTTTTGCAGCCAGTCTAGCATCTGTATTTTATAATTTCCTCTTCTTATTGTTGCCTACTTCCAAATGCCTTAAAGTCATTAGAAACCTTTAGTGCCTCTTTCTACAGCCCGTCCTCATAAAGATCTCCCAATAAGTTTTTGTGTCAGTTCAGTGGGAGGAAGGAACATGGCCTTTCCTTAGCTATGTGCTATAAACATTTGCCTTTTTATGTGCCTGCTGCAGTTCACCTCCTTGGCCAGCCTGTGCTTTCTTTAACTTTCTAGTTATTTAAACGAGTGTGGTTTGTGGACCTCATGCTGCCCCGTGTCAGTTAATGTCACGCTGAATTACACTGGCTACTTGTACGCTATTGATGACAGCCTCTGACAGCTTTCCTGGAGGTACCATTTGTCAGATGTTATGGTGATGCATCCGAGGAAAGGGCCTGGCACTTGACAGAGCGGTTACCTCCGTCTCTTGTCCCTGCGCAAATGCTTTGGAGCTGCAGAGCTGTCCGCAGCAGACTGCGGCAGTGCCAGCTCCTGCCTGCTTTGCGGGATCTGTTCACTGCTGGAGTAAACATTTCTTAATAGCATTCCTTCAGCTTTTTAGGGCAAACCCACATATTTTAAGTTCTTTGAATGATGAGTAGACTACTTTGGTTATATTACACCATTGTTTCCTTCCTTCTATCCTTTCCACCCCGCCCCCCCCCTTTAGCATCACTGTATCTAAAGAAATTCAAAGAGAAAATTGCATCGACTCTTTAATATTGCTTACAAGCTGGCAGCATTGGAAAGCTCCTTCCCCCCTGCTCACCCCAACACCTCTCATGAGCCCTGGCACCCACGGTGCAGTGTTGCCTCTGCTCTGCAGAGGAGATGATCCAGCCTCCATGCGCACAGTCTCAGCTTCTTCCTGCTCGGTCTCTGGGTGCAGCGAGTATGAGGATTTGCTAGACACTGTTACGTGCAAACTACCTTCAAGTGCTCCAACTTTCCCTAGACTTGAAGTTTCAAGAGCAGTCTTGAAACTTCCCATGCGAGTCTGTTTGATCTTGGAGGAGAGAGATGAATGCTGTTCGTACAGGTTCACTTCCCCTAACGAATGGTTCATTGATCCATGCTGGAAACAGTCAGCCTTGTTGACTACAGGGAGCTGAGTACAGATGGGGAACTGTTTCCTTTTCCCCGAAAGCCGAATGGCATTGATTGCCTTAGAACCAATACATTTTCATTAGGCTCACTTTATTTTCCAGATTTTCATCGTTCACAGTGTTTATGAAAGGAAGAAGTCAATGGCCCTTGCTAAACAGTGCAGAGAGGAACTGGGAAAGCTTCCCAGGGCTTTGGTCTGATCCTTACTTTCCTGCATTATATCCTTGGGCTTTTGCAGGGGTTGTTCTGGCAGCAAAGGCCGGGGACTGCTGTCGCTTGCAGAGCCTGGCTATCGGGCTCTTGCACTCCTTCCCTGTGTCGCCCTGCGCGTGCTGGAGGTGGGGAGGGTCTTCAGGGGACAAAAATACATGAATTGTCCCCTCTCCTTACAGACACAGTGCAGACACTAACAATAAGTGTTCTGGAGGGCACAGGGATGTGTGCACTGTTAACACGAGTGGTCTCAGAGGGGATCACGAGGCAGTGCTGCCCTTTCCTGCTCTGATGCTTTGCAGAGCCCAGCAAGGAGCTGAGAGGTTTGAGTTCGAGGGGTGCTGCTGCTCCTGGCCGGAGGGGAGAGGCTGCCCGGGTCCTGGCCTGTCCCACACGGGGCTCAGTTCTGTCTGAACAGGGGGCAGGAGACTTTAAAGATGCAGAGATAGATAAGGGGCTGGTCAGGGTCAGTCTGTGGGGTGTTTAATATCAAAGCCTGCTGATGCGCCAGGGGGCTGGTGTTTGTATGTCCAGGTCCTGTCTGAGATCCTGACTCTGGTCAGGGTCTTGTGAGGATTAAAAGCTGGGGAAAGCAAAACAAAACCCAAACAAGGCAACTCTTGTGTCCATGGGCTGGAATGGGAGGCCTGCCTGGCCACTGAACGCTGTGCTCATGTGTGACTGCTACAGACTGGGTGAGTCCCTGGTCCTACACCATGGCAATCCCTGCCTGTCTCAGTTTCTTCCCTATTGCGTTTCACTCACCATGTGTCAGCAGCAAGCTTTCCTCTGCAGCCCCTTGCCATCCCAGCTCTTGCACCCGGGAGCCCCAGAGGGAAGCCAGTGCCTCGTACAGCACCCAGTGTGCGGGGCAACTGCTTGGATCTAACCTTTCTGCCCTCCGGCTTTGCAGCAGAGCGGAGGCTTAAAAACAGAAAACAAAACAAAGCTGTCAGAAAATCTGGTATTTGTGTTGTTTCCCTGAAGGCAGAGTGGCACAGCAGGCAGCTGGGCAGCAGCGGTAGCTTTGGAGTGCTGGAGAGAGGCTGTGTCTCTCGGAGGGGTCTGGATTTTATCACGTACTTCTTATTCTGCAGGTTTGCTAGTCTAGATATATTTACTACATGGTTTCTTGGCTAATTATTTCTAGCGTGGCACTGATTGAGCTGTTAATAAAGTGTGAAGGTGCCTCGCAGGCACTTTTTGAGTCTTAAAGAAATGATCTACATCTAAATTGCAAATAGTAAAATTTCCTTACCCACCAATATTAAGGTGATAGCATCTCCACTGTTGTAAAATTAATCAAACTTCTCTTGGTGACAGAAACGTTAATTTAAATTTTTCGTCACAATTACAGAGAGAGTTATTGCAGCCTCTGACTTGTAATTAATTTCTCTTTCTCTTCATCACTGTGTTACAGACCTTTATAATAGTGATAAATGGAGTATCTACCTGACCTTTTTTTCTTATATAATATAAATTACTTTTAGATTTTAAAAAAATTACTTCTGGTTAATCAGTGCTTTTTCCATAAACAGGAGGATAGGATAGAATAGCTTGGGGTGGTTGTTTTTCAAATTAAGCATTGCTGCAGCAGGGGACCAGAGTCAAGAGTAGCAGGGGCCAAATACAATGCTACACGGTCCCTGTGTTATGCGTTGTCCCAGTGGAACCACATGCACAGGAAACAGACAACGAGGAGAGATTTGCTGCTGCTGAGGAAGGCTTTAAAATAGGATTGGCAGAGGATGGTGGTGCATCAAACCACTGGCAGGAGCGAGAACTGGGAGAGGTTGGGGGATAATTGTCACAAGAAGAAAATTAATGGGTCCATCAGTCAAATGTTTTTAGATACGTCAGCACAAGCAATAAAAAGGAGGAACTTCAGGTCTTGTGTGTAATCAATATTATAATTCAAATGCTATAGCAGAGGCTTGGTAGAAAATGGCCACGGCTAGAGTCTTGATAGAAGAGCATACAGCTTGTTCAGGGAGGACTTGGTCATGGGGGAGAGGCTGATGCTCAGATTGAAGCTGTGGTATATCTGCTGCAGGGCTCCTGGTGCTGGTGGTTGGGAACAGGCAGTGTGTCGGAGACAGAGATGGGGTGAATGAGGCTACTGATGAGCATCTGGCAGATCAGATCCCTGGTAGCGCAAGGTAGGATTTGGAAAGAGAAACACAGCAGGACACGATACCCAACAGCTTCGCAGTTGGCTGGGCAGGAACAGGGACATGATGGTGGAGTGGGAAAAGGTGAAAAGCAGTGCAGGTGATGGTTGTGAAAGGAAAGCTCATGATTCAAACCGAAGGCAATGTGCTTTAGGATTGACATATAAGGTCTATGGGACAGCAAAAGAGACCAGTAGTGCTGAGCCCCTGAGCTTTGCCAGAGCCCGGGAGAGAAATCATCTCCCCTTTGCTCTCTGGAAATCAGTGCACCAGCACACCCTATAGATTTCCAGATTTCTGCAGCTATTAGGATACTGGGGCAAACTGGATGTTCCCAGCTCTTGGAGCATTTTGAGAAGAGGCTGGAGCAATTTTCAAGGCCAATTAGCAGTTATCTTCAAGAGCATGAGGAGGTCAGGCGAGGCTCCAGCGGAAAAGAAGAGAGGTGGGTAGCACCTGCCTCTGAAAGAGTGGGAAAAGAGCCGGGCAAGTCTAGACTGGTCTGTTTGAACTTGCTGCTGGGGCAAATGATCCAGTGATCTGTCCATACCACTTGTAGCTTCACAGGTGATAAAGAACAGCCAGCACAACTGTCAGGGACACATCATGTCAACTCCACCTAGTTCCCCTCTATGACAGCATGACAGGGCAGAAGGAGGGGTGTCAGATAGCTTGACTGTGGTGAGGCTTTTCATGGCATCTCTCATGACAGTCTCCAAAGCAATAGAAGGAAATTGAGTCTCTAAGGTTGTGAACGATTGGCAAATTGTGTGCAGGGAGAAGTTATCAGTGGTTTGCTGTCCAACTGGGAAGGGCTTTAGGTGAGGTACCTTACGGTGCCTACCAGGGGTCTGGGGCTGTTCAATATCGCACTTGTGACTTGGGCAGTGGAGTTAAGAGTCTACACGCAGAGCCCGGAGGTGACACCAACCTAAGAAAGGTGGCATCACCTCAGAGATCAGCATTAGAATTCAGTGTCACGGTGGAAAAACTGAGAAATGATCAGAAAGCAGTTCAGTTTTAAAAAAAAAAAAAAAAAAAAAAAATATGTATATGCACACACTCCATCTAGCTTTGAGTTTTCAGTAGCAGAGGCTTATCAGGGATGAGAAAACGAATGGGTGAACAACTGCGTGTTCTTGCAGAAAAAACAAACCAGCCGTCGCTTGCAGACTGATAACCCGAGGGGCGAATGGGAGAGGGGCAGTTGCCTTTCGCTTGCCCACACCAGCGGGGCAGGGGCTTGAGCAGAGTGTGCGGTTTGGGGGGTGCTGTGGGGAAGATGAGGAGCTGGAGGGATCCGAAAGAGAGCTGCGGAGAGCCTCGCAGGGCTGGTGGGCACGTGCTGTGTGGAAAGGCTGGGGGAGATGGGCTTGTTTAGTTTGAGGTAATGGGAAACAGAGCGGGACAAGGTGGTAGCTTTTTAACTTGGCAAATGACTGCAGCAAGAGAGAAAGTAAGTGAACTATTCCCAAAGCCCAGTGTGGCTTGGAAAAGGGGGGTTGACCATTCAAATAGATTTGTTTGAGGCTTATCAAGGGATGTGGTATACTGTTTTAGTAAAATCACTTGGGTGTCACGTGTCAGAAGTGGCTGTGCGTCCAGCAGAGTTGCTATCATTAGCCCCTAATTACAGACTATCTTAGCTGAATTACTTTATGACATTCAGTGATCTGTGTTACAGGAAAGAATAGAATAAATTACGAGTATACTGCCTCAGGCTGTGCAATCTCATAAATCAGTAAATATCAAATTTTGTGTATATCTTTGATAAGCATCCACTTCTTTACATGCTTGTTTGAAACATGTTTTCTTTACGGTTAAGTTTCCCACCTGTAAAATTTGTGTGTCTGTGTTGCAGTCTTTGGGTTTAACCCAGAAGGGTCTCCTCTTGGAGGCATTTGGCCACCAACCAATTTGCCAGGCAAACTACATTTTTCACTCAAATGTAGTTAATGACCCAAACTAAATGAAATGCTTGTTAGGGGTTGATTTAAACAATGTGATCTAATGACAATGTTCTCTCCTTTCTGCCCACTCTCACTAACAATTCCACTTTATTTCAACTAGGCAAAAAGGAAACGAGCTTTTTAAGCAAGGTTCAGAAACGTGTCTGTTGGCTGGAGGGAAGGGGGGGCACATTTAGGTGGAGATTTTTACTTTGAAATTTCCCGACAAAAATTAATTAGAAGAATCATGTAATTACAATAAATGTATCTCATTGGTCCCCAATGGCTTGTTTCTAAACACAGAAGGATTATTTAGGCATTCATGACAGCAACAAAAAGTACGAAATAAATGTGATGGGTTCTTTTTATATACAATAAAAATGACATACAGTAGCTGCATGTCTTACTAATTTGGCAACAGGATCTTGAAGAGGTGGGTATGGCTGTGCAGTTTTAACTTTTGTTGTGGATGCAGAGGCTGGATTTGTACTTGCAAGGGCTAAGATGCTGAGTGGTGTTCCTGCTGGAGTCCCACAAGATACTGGGGAAGAGAGATGCCCCAGCACCCAGAAACGTGGCTATTCTCCACTTGCTGTGTCACCCGCGCTGCATGTTCCTCCCGTGAAGTGGGAGATGTAAATGTTCCTGAAAGGCAGAGTAAGGCTGACAAATAACCCGAGGGGGCTGTATTGAGCAGCCAGTGCCAGCAGAGGGTAAGACCCCATTGCCTGCAGCGAGAGCAGCCTGAGCCCGTGCCGGGAAGGTGTGGGTGCTTCTGTCACTACCTGGTGTTCTGCACTGACACAACAGCTCTCTTCCTCTGGTATCTTTAAAGTGGCTTTTTGAGCATGCTTTTGGGATGCCTTTGGTGCTGCTATGGCACAGCTTTCTGCCTCCCTCAATTCCAGGTAATGCAAAGATCCCTACTGAGTCCTCCAAGGGAGGAATAGCAATCTGGGGCTTGCTGTAGATGCTGCTGTGTATCCTTCCCCTTCCCACTAGTAGTGCAGCCAGGGCAGCGTTTTGGGTCACGTAAGGCAGTGGTGGCTGCACAGCTCCCCTCTGCCCTCCCTGGCCAGGCACCGCTGGATTTGCCTCTGCTGCATGAAGAGTGCTTCCCGGCTGAGCAGGGCTGCAAAATCACACGGGTGTGAAGGCAGAGATGCTTCACTGCAGGATGGAGCTGAGCTCAGTGGCTGTTGTGGGACATGGTGGCTTGGTTTTCACCATGCCTGTGATGAACTGTTGCTGTGTGAAAATGGGTAAACCCTTTCCTGGGACATTTCTGCCCCAAAGCTCAGTGGGGCAGGAGTGGTGCACATGTGGAGTCCGGGAAGGATTAGGATTAATCCACCTCCACTGCTTCTCTCTGCTTGTTACAGGGCTTGCATCTGCAGAAACCTGAGAACTGTGATGTGATTTAGTCTCACAAATGCCTTGAGCTCAGGTCTTTTCACTTATTTTTGTTTCACTGTGTTTCCAGCATAAGTGAAGTTTGGAGGGGAAAATCTCATTAATCTATCATACAAATTGGACTAAAACAGTTATAAACATATACATAAGGTGGACATATGCCATTTTAACACACTTCTCGCCCCTCCCCCCCTCTAAGTTATGTTGCTTACAGGGCAGAGGTCTTGCTGCTCTATAGCATGGATAAGTCTGTCCTGTGACACTGAACATATATAGCATCATCAGATAAGTATGTAACATCATTTTTGCTTGGATTCATCAAGTAGATGGTTGAGTAGGTGGGAAGACTCATGATCTGGAGATGCCTTTTCCTTTTTTGTTTTCTATAGAAAAAGAGCCTATACAGCAAAGCAGGCTGACTGCCTGACTTTGGGATGTTGGTGAGGTGAATCCCACTCTCTAACTGTGTTTGGATCTTAAAGGTTGTGCATAAGAGCCATTGGTGGAAACATATGAACACTGTAAATCTTTTTACTGCGTGTACCAACCATAAAGAGAAGTGATCTTCAAATGACATCATCAACACAAAGGGCACTAGGAGAAGTTCCAACTTATGACACAATAAATCATCAAGTAGTCTAGTAATGGACATTGAGCCTAGACAGTTTTGCAAAGTGAGTTCTCATATAAAATGGTATTCTGCTTTGAAATGTGGGCTCCAAACCTGCTTAGCTAGTACTACTTAAGCTGCTTTAGTGAGATCACTTTGGATTTCCACAGTTGACCAATCTTCCCAAATTGCTCAGTGTCTAATGTAATCCCAGATGTATTTACCATACTTCATTGTATTTATAGAGGTGACTAGGCCATGAAGGCATGGCTTATTTCCAGGGACAAGAAGTCCAGGTTCTTCAGTGCATTTCCTTCTTCTAAAAGCAATGCTATTGCACTCTCGGAGTTTGCGGTGAACGCATTTGTCTTTGCTCAGTGACGATGGTTGATCATTAGCAAAATGTATTTCGGTATTTATGGTTACAGGCGTATTGACCTTAATGCTACATACAGCAGTGATCGGATCACAGCCAGCCACCATTAGGAGAAGGGGCAAGAGCTACTCTGCACTGCTTTTTCTGAGCAAAGAAAATGCCTCCAAGGCACAGCAGCTGCGAAGGGCAGTATATAAGAGGAACAAGTTCTTGGTTCAAGTATGATAAACTGGCCGCTACAGACTTGTTCCTTTTCCTCTCCACTGGTTCTTGTCCTCACTTAGCACACAGGCACTGTTAAACCACGTGTTCATCTGGTGCCTTTATGTATAGCTGCCCTGCCGTAAAGGGAATTACACTAATCGATATCGGTGTGAGGATGTGGAAAGACGTGTTTACTGGTGATGGTGCCACAACTTGTGCTTGAGAGATGCTCTGCTCCACTACACTGCTTTGTAGTGTCCAGCTGTAGTTTTGTCAGTTTACCACCAGTGTAGGTACATTTGCATTGCACATTGCTTTATTCTCAGAAGTGTCTCAAGTTAGGTTACATTTGCAAGACAAATGTATGATATTCTGAAGCACAATTTGTATTTTGCCATAGGTTTAGCATGCTTCCCGGCAGCAAAAGGGTCTGATCTAAGCCGGGCAAAAGGCATGTTTTTCTGTTGAGCAACATGACAGTCTTATGACATAATGAATTACAGACAGCTGGTTTTTCTCTGGCTTAGGAATTTTGTTTCATTATTACTGTATCTGTGCAATTTCTTAATATTCTTGAATCTGGGCTCTGCTTACAGGCATAACAGATTATTCATATGCTAGAGTGAAATATGATGTGGAGAGGAGCACGGAATGTGCTTTATTTGTGGGTAACTGGGTATGTAATGGTGTATAAAGAGTCAGGAGCTGGTACTTAGCTGCCATGTCTCTTCTGCTTTCTTATTCAGCCCCAAGCCTGAGTTTACAAGAGACTTATCTTTTGTAAGCCTCTTCTCCTAGCACTGCTTCTCTTCTCTATCTCACCTTCCGAAAATTCTTTCTTAGCTAACAGCCTTTTAGACAGTTGACAGTGGTAATTAAATAAAATAGACTTCAAGGGGATGGCTGACATGCCTTGTGTGCAGCTCCACAATGTTAACAAGGCTGGGCCTTTGGGCTTGGAGCTATGATCTCCTAGGGTGTTCGTGGGACATGCTGTGCTCCCATCAACCTCAGAAGAAATCGAGAAGGGCATTTAGTATAGGAAAGGGTTGGGGGGAGTGCTTCTCCTGGCCTGCACTGGGAAGAAATGGAGGTTCTTGGAAAGGAAATCTCAGAGGACAGGAGCACCAGTTCTTACTCCCCAAACCAGCCAGGGGCACAGGAGTTAGGGGTCTGATTGGGAATACGGGGGACAGATTTAAGATCTTGCTCTATGCCTCAAATCAAGGCCTCAAATCTCACTTTTTTACATGTGAGGCTGGGTTACTCATAGCTAAAATAATAGGCTTATGGAAAAAAAGGCTGAGCTGAAAGTCTCATTTATCTATGGTGAAACTGGTATGTATGATGTTATGAAATACTTTGTCAGAAAGTGTAAGTTTGTCTAGCAGACAGTATTGTTAGTGTATTATTACTGATCGCTTCTGACTCCCTATCTTCTTAATGAAGAGCATGAGGAGCAATGACTTCGTTCTTTGGGTGCTTCTATTGGTCAATCACATTCCCTAATTGTATGCCCAGTTGTATTAAATGCCAGTGCCCAATTGCCAATACCCTTGAATTTTCTAAGTGATATTTTAGTGATGCAACTGCATCTTGCTTTACCATAAGGTTTTACTACAACTTCACCAACAGTGATGAGAAACTTTCTTTTGCATTTTGTTAGTGCTTCTGTCCACCTCCAATGAAATATATCTTAATCTAATCAAATACTGTGTGGTTTACTACCGAATCCACTGTGCCTACGGGTTTCCATTTAGGTAATAGGGTATGCCTGACTTGGCTGCTTATAGGTGGAGCACTTGACTGCTCTTGCTGTTACGGGCTCGGAGTCTGGGTTAGATTTCTCTGGAGAGCAGCGTTCTGATTTAATAGCTGGTCCACAGTTCCATGAATTACATCCAAAGAATTGGTTCAAGATGGATGATAACATAAATGTGTTACTTGGGCTAATTCAAGACACTTTCTTGAGCGTACTAGGTCAATTTTCTAATGGATCAAAGTGGGTGTGTTTCAGAAAACTGCTGGCACACATGTACGTACGCTCCCATGCTGCATCATGTAGATCAAGGCAATTCCAAATTCTGTTCTATTTCAGTCTGTTCTCATTTCATTTCTATTTGAGACTTTTGAAACCGAATGAAGCACTAGAGATTGTGCTATAGGGAGTGACCTGGGACTGGTAAGTGAAGTGGTCTAAGTGTTCCCCTTCCATCTCTTCTGTTTTGTGAAATTCAAATTGTGGGACAGGGAATACTGGCGAAGCAGAGAGTCCCTAGGTTGAATTTGCAACCTTTCCTGCCCTCCAGCCTGGTGATAATACCAAGCAATGGAAATGCATGCAGTCAGATGTCTGGATATTTACCCTAAGCCTTTCTACTTTGGGATCCTTTTCCTTTTCTTCCACTTGATGAATCAGAGTTGGGAAAAAGCCACAGCATGAATCCATAGTTTGCTATCAAATTAAGCTAAAGCAAAACCTCTCCTTGTAAATAGTTTGGCAAATTTTTCATCCCTCTCCTAAATTTGTACAAGTGCATCTTGCTTGTGTAAGCTCAAACGTGCAGCTGAGGCCTGTGGACACCCTGACATCTAGAGACAGAGCGCAGTCAAAACCTATGGAGGGACATGGGTTTCACAGACACATGTTCATCCATTTAAGTGCACAGGAATCTGGTGGGTGTTTTGTGCCTAAACCTTTGTAGGTGAACAGAAAGGGAGGCATCACCTGGAAGGCAATAGCTAGAGCTTGCCCTTTTCACATTAAGGCAGTGGTTCCAAAGTCAGTTCATCTGGCAGTTATCATCATCTCCTCTTCAGTAACTGACCATGTTATGCCTAATGTTCTGCTGATACTCAGTAGAACGGCAGACTTGGCACTTTGATTTGTTTTCATCTAGTTTTATACAAATGTGCAAGGGGTATACAGTTTCCATGGAAGATACTAATAGAGATTTTATCAGAACGCAGACTGTTAATGTAATTAAACTTTCCTGTGGCAAACACATAGCAATTGCCCTTCCTGTACGGTCAGTAGACATAACTGATTTTGTTGCCCGAGAATGAAGTTGCTTTCCTATTTTGTATCCTGTAATAGGAGAGCTGGAAGGGATAGACTGCGCTTGGAACTTTATTTTAATAACAGCTTAAGAGGACTGAAGGAGATGTAAGAAGAAGTTTTTATGGCACCTCAGTTAAATGTTAATTAATTTTTATTTTCATTCTGATTTTGGTATTAAATTTTCTTCATTTTTGGTGTTTTTGTGAATATGAATAACTTTCTGAATTAATGTGAGGTTTTTTGTTTCCGGTACTGGGATTTTTTTGTCAGGTGACACAGGGGCTTATTAAAGAGTGTGATATAAAGTTAAAGTTGCTTAAATTTGGGGCCAAAACCTGCAGTTTTATGTGTCAAGTGGTTTGCGACAATGAGTGTGGGTCTTAGCCAAGTACACTGTTCCTCTGTCAGGTTTGGGCTGTCGTGCAGACAGGAACCACTTTGACTCTGGGCTTGGTTTTTGATAGGACCCTCCCCCACCGCTTCACATCAAAGAGAGCCATAAGCCATAAAAGGGGAACCAGTCTCTGCTTATTTTGGCATAAAGGGAAGATACCTGTCAAAGTCTATTCCTCCTTGAGAAGCCAAGTATCACAGGAAGCTGATAAAGTTGCTGGTGAGCGCTTCCTAGTCTTTTGGTGTAATCGTTGGAACGGAGGCGATACAAAGGAGGTGACGTATCAGGGGCACTCATGTTTCAAGTGAAGTCTGGGGATGGAAGGGTGTCCCGGGTTGATTTTTGTGTAACTTTAGGAGTGTTGAGTGAAGCTGGCTTATGCTTTTGATATGGCACGCTACTTTTTTTTTCCTTCTTGTTTTGCATAACTAGTTTAGTTGACAGCGTACTGGTTTTGCTCCTTTGATCTCTGCTCAGTTTGACTGTATTTTCAATAACTACTTAGTATAAAAATAAAATGTGCAGGCCGCATCAAATAAACTAATTAAGGATTAGAATGAAAAAGTGTCAAAATCCGAGACCTCGCCGAGGCAGATTAGTCACTGCATACGAGACACGATCTAATAACTAATGGGTTGCTGTAGTAACGGGGGAATCAATACCCCTCAGCTGGTCAGGGAGCTGACAGTAATTTCTGCTGGGTCATAGATTCCGAAAAATGAAGTGCCACCTACTACAGCACAAGTAATCTCTGTGGACTTTTTGACAACAAAGCATCCTACAAAGCTTATATCAAAGAAAATATTAATCTCCCAAGTCTGCTTGTTTATCTCTGCAGGGGTTATCTGATATTGTTACAGCCATAGACAATTAAGTTTAGACTCCTATGTGAGCTCTTAATGGGTTAGCTTTGGAAATAAGCCTTTTGGTTTTTCTTACTAAGTGTTGGGTTTGTAGTATCAGTACCAGGGTGTTGGAGTATAGGAAAGGAAAGCTGGAAGAGTCCAGTCTGCTGTCCCAAATCAGCTCTTCTTACTCAAGGAGGACTCCTACAGAAGTCAAAAGAAGTTCAGCTCGGATGGAGGGGAGGAGATACGCTTGGGCACTTAAAAGAAAAAGGTGGTTTGCAACTGAGCTGTAAAGTCGAGCTTGCTGTAGGCTGTGTGTCTGTGCCTCAGCACCCACGATTTCCATGGGGATGATCATCCTTCCTTGTCTTCTCTGTAGTGGTTGCAAGCCCTCTGGGATGGGGACATTCTTAGGTGTCTGAGCAGCACCTAGAACAGTGTCAGCTGTGTACGTTGGTGGCAAAAAGGGACTTAACTCCATGCTGGGACAGGCAGCACAGCTCTTTCATCCATGACTGGGAGCTAAAACTACCTAGTGCAGAAACTTGAGAAGGAAACCAGCAAGTGAAGGAGACTCGGGCAGGTGTTTCCCACCTGCAGGAGAGCCCTGTGAAGCACAAGGAGTTAATGTTAGTCAAAGAGCTGCAGGGGGATAATAAGGACTTTCTCCAAACATCTAGGGGAATGGTAGTGCTGGAGAGAAAGTAGGCCACTCACTAATGAGGGGAGTGGTGGTGTTAATTACGTCTTGAAATTGCCTGAGATACTGAGCTCCTGAAATTCATCTTCAGCAGAAAACCACCAGGAAAATAAGTTCGGGCAATTAGGAGATGGGGGGGGAGAAACAGTGTAAAAATAGCCTGGATAATTAAGAGCAGATAAGGGAACATCTAAGAACTGGCAAGAAGTGCAGAGAGAGCCTCTTGCCTTTGCTGAGCTCCACTACACTGATCTTGCAGGCGTGGGGCCGGGAGCACTTGCTGGCACAGACGCTGTGAAGGGCAGGTCCCCAGCCCTGCTGCGGCGGGTGCTGGCGGCTCAGCTGTGCGAGGGCTGCTGGGTGGCAAGGGCACGTCTCGTTCCTCGTACCACGCTCGTGGCAGCGGCGCTGACACCGCTGTGCTGCAAAACCCTGCGAAGTCTGCAAGTTGGTTAGGGCAGGTCTCAGCTGCGGGTGCAAGAGGGGGATTGACACAGAGCCACTGGCAATTATAGCCACAGATCTTTGTGAGTGGCAACCCGCTACAGGGTTGGCGGGGAGCAAATGTAGCTCCGAATCTTTTAGATGGGCTGTGTGGTGGAAAGGCATGGCTGTTTTCTGCTCTCTGCAGCCTCCTGCTGTGATATTGGTTGTGAGAGTGCGTGTGTCCTGCTCGGCACAGGGAGGGAACGGAGAGCTGCTTCCCCTTCAGCTGCTCCCCCATTTTATGGGACCAGTGTATGGCGGGGAAAAGCCCAGTGCTAACTAACTCTGATATTCAGTGACAGCTCTGCAGCTGCTGCTGGTGTTCATGCCTGTTGGTACATAATGTTGGTGAATAATAATACCTGACCTAGTAGAACAAGAACTCTTTTATCAAACACATTTAAAGAAAAATGACAGTCTGTGTAGCATGTAATGGAATGGATGATAAATCACAAAATGGGGAAAAACAATTGTGTTACTCCTGCTGGTATGAGTTCCTGTTCAGAAGGTCCATATGTTACGGTTTTTGATGACATAAATTTAATGAAATTCTCTGGAAATGCTGACCAGAAGTCAATATACAACTCAGTCCCAAGAAGTTTCCTAATATCTTTGTTTGTTTTAGGTAATAGATCTGCTGATGTGCATCTCTCCTATTAAGTGCTGTGATAGGATGCTATAATGAAATTACAATATGGAAGGGTAGCTTGACTAAAGCGGCATTATCAGAAATGTCACCCCCTTAACAAATTAGCAGTTGCAATATTTGCCCTCTGGTTACAAAACCTTGCTCCTTTTGTCTTTTACTATAACTTATAATAACAAAGCCTGTGATGTGAATGTCTGCAGGGTATGTTTCCAGTAGCTATGTGTGAAACATGTTTCAGTGGGGATATGGGGGGGGGGGGAAACAGACTTTTTCTTTTTTTTAAAAACTTCAAGACAAAGGATTTTTGGCCTTGGGCGTTCCAGCTGCTGCTGCTGCTGTCGATATAGGGGAGATGGGACTGGTTTTCTATTTGCTTCTTTTTTTTTTCTCTTTAAAAAGAAAAAATATACCCAAGTATCTGATTATGTAATCCACAATATTTAAAACAGACAAACAAAACAAAACAAAAATCCCCCACAGAAAAAATAGTAATTAGTTTCTCTGGAGATTGATTTATGATGGAGAGGTTGCAGATTTCAAATGAGTGAGGTGCAGTTGGTATTTACAACTTCAGAGCCTGGGGAGCAAGTGAGGAAATAGAATGAGATTTTTTTTTTTTTTCTTTCCCCCAGCTGAAACTAGAAATTCACGGGGCTCACTCCAAAGCCAGTGCAAATATCTCCATTGAGTCCGATGGCTTTTCTTCAACAGGTCATAGGAAGAATTGCCAATTTTAAAAGAAATTTAGGAAAAACCCAACCCTCAAAGCCATGACTAACCCCAACGCTGCATGTGTTGGAGAAGGTCGAGGGGGACCCACTGTCTCCGGCTCAGCCTGGGGAGGCAGATTTCTGAGAAGCTGCCCCCAAACATCTGCCAGTGAGAGCAGGACACGCAACATCTCGCTGGAAAGCCTGCCTGGCTCTCGGCTCTCCTGCCCTTGTTGGGCTGCTCCATGCAGGTGGGAGAAGATCATCTCTTCCCTGTCCCTTGCCAGTGGCAGTGGTCCCCAAAGCGGCCAGTAAAGGGTCACGAGCCGGCCATAGTGGTGGGTGTGCAGGGCTTTGGGCAGCTCAGGGTTGCCTCCAGGGAGGCTGCAGAGCATGCAGGATGTGAGAGGGGATGAAAATTGGATATTCAGGAGCAGATGGGAAAAAGAGATGATGGATTTTGTCAGCATGATGAGCCGTGATCAACAAGGGCACGGGGTAGCATATATGGTTGTGCGAGCCAACTGTGTGGCAAGGGTCTGGAGCTGGTCTTTTGTGCCAGTGGGTTTTTGTTTTGCCAAGCCAGCATGTTCATGGTTAATAACCTTTGCCATCACACTTCCTGAGAATCGAAGAACAGGCTACCTTGTGCTCCTCAGGAACAGTACCTGCCTTCATTTCAACAAAGGAGTCAGAGCCAGTCTTCAGTTAGATATAACTAAGTGCTGGTTTTTATTTTTAAGATGCAATAGAGAAAACTTAGAGTATAGAAGCTTAATCCATAACAGTGACATTTCACTTATCCAAGCAACTGGGAAGTGCTTAAATACTGAAGCCTGTGGCTTAATTATTTACCTGTGGCTTAATTGGGTGTAATTTTACTGAAGAGTCTGTTTATTTTCCTATGGAGAGGCTCTAAGACACCTCTAAATGAAAATGTTACTGGTCTCTACCTGTGCCCCTTGACATCAGTAGCACAGAGCTCATTTAAACCTGCAGAAACCTGGAAAAAACATGTTTTCTCTGATGCAATCAGTCTCTGGTTTCCTATTGCTCTGCAGCAGGGAATGTGTGTCGGGGGGTGAGAACGACCCTCCCGTATTTCGGAATGCGTTGCACTGCTGGCATCTGGCCCGTGAGCGCTCAGCAGAGCAGGGCAACACGTGAGCTATTGCCAACGCTGCGCTGGGAGCAGAGAGTCTCCCCGGAGGGGACAGAAAATATTGTAATCCCCTAGAGCCGTCTCTGGGGTGATCCCACAGCGGCACCCTTCAGCTGCACCCAAAGGGCTTAGGAGCAAAAGTCTAGCTGGGCTGGGAGGCTTGTGCTCTTCTGTCGTTTATTGGGACCTCACTTGGTTTTCATCCTCCGCAAATTCAATGTTGGTAATTGGTTTTCTCCCAGAGCTGGTTCATTTATGCAGGATCAGATATTCAAAGTTATGCTCGTATCAGCGTGTCTGTGGGTATTTGCTGTTTGTATTCCAGGCACAAATCCCTGGTGAATAGAGACAGACCAGGGGCCGTACCCTGGCCAGTCATCCTTATTTTAGATGACCCTTTCGACTTCAATGTGTTATTCTTGCATGCCTAAGAATAGTTTTCCTGCGTGAGAGGTTAGAGGATTGAATATTGGGGCTTTCCATTTGCATACCCTGGTTAGAGGCTAAACCAGTGCTTGTATCCCAATGTGTGGAAAAGCTCTTCCTACTGTTCCGCCAGTGCAAAGTGCTATGAAAAGATTTTTATCTTGAAAATCCATTTAATTCAAACCAAATGTGCTCAGACACATTCTGGCTAGGTTTTCAATTCAGAAAGCTCTGATTTTTCTTTCCCCTGTTCCTCCCCCCTCCCCAGCACAGAGGCTTGAACCAGGAACCTCCTTTTGAATCTCTGTAGGCAATTTCCTTATAGTGCTTGGATCTCCAAGCTTCACTGGACTTCTACAACAACAGAAGCTTTATATCATTGGTTTTTCACCCCAAAATGCTTAGTGTCTATTAACAACCTTACAAAAAGGGCAGTGTATTACTACTTGGTGATCCCAATGATAAATGAAGCACATTATATGTGAAGCAAAGGCTCTATTTATCCTTGCTCTTTTTTCTGAAGTCCCAGCAGGTTTAATGTGAGTCGCTTTTGATGACCTTCATAACAAATCAAGAATAAACCTCAGTGCATTCTCATGGAGGTGGACAGCATTGCGGACATTTTTTATTGAAATAACAATAATAGCAACGAGCTGTAGTATTTGATAATGCAAAAAAATTAATGTTCACTGAAAGCCAGGTGCCAGCACTATTTGATTGTTTACCAACATAGTCATAAAGAAACAGAGTTATTAAAGGATCTGAAATCACTCAGTAATTCAGCTGCTGACGCTGATGGATGGAACTTGGCTGTTCCTCTTTGCTAAAGCTGCTGACTGGATAAATGTTTTATTCATGAAGCCCAGGGCAGGAAGGCATGCCAAAGGTTTAAGAATATTTTAAGAAACTCTTTGAGATGTCAAGCAAGTTATCAGGTGTTGTTAAGCAAAGGAGCTGAAGTACTACATTTAAACATAACCGAGCTCTCAACATATACAACAACAACACATCAAAAGCCAGGATGCGATTCTTGTCTCAAGCAGTATATGGAATGATGAGTTGGGAATACAAGTCCTTTTATTTCCTACACCTTTGTACCTTCAGTCATCTCGCAGCCTTGTCTCTTTGAGCATTGTTATACCAAAGGGAATTTTCACACATCACATTGTGAATTTAGGCTTGGAAACAAATAAATATTTAGATACCAAAGCCTACAAGGTCACATACTCAGATCAAAGACAAAATAAATGATATGATGACAATGTTCATGAAAATTGCAGCCAGGAATGAACAATCTGGATCAGAACAAACGGATTCTGCCTGACCTCTCAGTGGGAGAAGTTGTTCAAAATGGTAATTATTGAAAGAGACTATTATCAAAATACAGGATAATAGGGAATTTCCCTCTATCCTCTTCACCCTGCCCCTGCCTCCTCTTTGTCCAAGGGCAACGTCTGCTGGCAGCAAGCCTATAGCTCCTCACCTGCTTGGTGGGGCAGCGCTGCTTTGCAACAGTGAAGGACCTGGTTGTAATTTAAGCAATTCTTTCAAATGTCTTGTTCCTGTTCTCCTGTTCTATGAGAATTCGAATCCTGATCATTTGTTGATTTTTTTTTTTTTTTTTTTTTTAAGATGGAGAGCTGTGTTTTGTATAAAGAATTTTAAGGAAGAGATCCTTAGCCCCACAAGCTCCTGCATGGACAGGTGTTTTAATATTTCATAATCTATATTAATACCTTCTTTTAAGTTTCTGCAGTCTCGTAAGAGCAGAACAGATGAGCTCTTGATGGAACTGAACTGTCAATCTGAGCATAGTGGCATTAGAAAATAGCTCCGTTTCTAAGTCTAGCTGTGTGAAATGTCCCTTCTTGCCAAGGGAGCAGCAAAGTATAGTTTAAATGTGCCTTATTATGAGATCTCAAGAGTATAAAAATTGGGAAAGGTATTAAAAATGAGTAATTAAAATTGAAGACTGATAGATAATGGCGAATAAAAAGCAGGTAAGTACTGCACTCCCCGCTGCCCTTTTGATTTGCAGAGATTCAGTGCTAAAGACCAAAAGCATATTTCTCATGGGCCCCAGTTAAAATTCAAATCCAATAGACTGACAGTGAAAACTACTGTCAAAAAGGCTGTCAAGTTGTGTCAAAATAAGTCACTATATTACCTCCCTTTATCTGTCAAAGGCATTGATTATTTTCAATAGAGGAGCCCTCTGACAGTTGCTGAAACTGAAGAATCCCGTGTTGAAACGATTTGGTTGACACATGTCACTATTTCCTAAACAGATAAGTCAAATATGTTATTTTTGACTCTTTCTATAGGAGAAAGTGTGTTTATGTAGTATTTTATGAAAGATTAATAATGCAGAAAGAAAGGAACATCCATTAGCACTTCATTTCCTCTGTTGTTTGTATTGGTGTTTTTTTGGTGGCATCTTTTTAAGATGTTCTTCTTTGCATAAAATCATGTGTTCCTTTTGGTGGCTGTGATACGTTGCAGGGATTTGCTAAGATACCCTGAAGTAATTCAAATAATCAGTGAACCATATTGGTGCTATTCTTGATCGCAGCTGACAGTTTACTGTTGACTACACTAAACTTCTGTTTTCTACCAGCCACACGTCTGTGGCAGAGATACAGACATTAATGTTCTGCAAAATGCCCGATTGAATTGCAGATGGACAAACCGAGAAGGGCAAAGTAAGGACTGCATCTTGGACTTGCTGCCAGTTTTTGGAGTGAAGCTGGGGCCAAGCCTCTGCCCGAGCTCTTTGTGTAACTGTCAATTTTCACGTGGTGGATGTGGGCACCCCTGGTTTTAGAGGTGCAATCCTGCAAGGCATCTTTAGCAGAGGGGAAAGTCTAGCTGTCTTCCAGCTCAACTCTGTTATGTCTGGAAGTAAGTGCCTCTTTCCAGCTGAAACCGTACAAAATGGAGAAAGTTTCCAATATGCTCCCTTGGGAGGAGGCTGTTGAGTGGCAGAGCCATTGTGAATTACTAACGCTATTAAGGAGGTGAGAACTGGCTCAAGCAGCAGCAGTCAGAGACAGGCTAATACCCTTGTACACAGTCTTTATTATTCATTAGCACATATTGTGCTTCCTCCTAAATATAATTCAGGCTACACTTGTATCACATTAAGATAACACTAAATCTTTCTGTAATTTGAAGGAAATACTGCTCCCAGCTGTTGTTGCAGAAGTGAACCAAACAAAATCCGAAGAGGTGCTAAAGGAACAACCGTAAAACTCCAACTGCATTTGGCACACATCTCCTTTGGTGCCGTTTATCACAGAAGTGGTTAGGAGCAGACCTCTGCATGTGTGAATGTGATGGCTCTGTGCTCGTGGCATCTTGCACGTTGGGAATTACGCTGCCAAAATGAAACAAGCTCCCAAATCCCTCAGGTACTTGAGCACGTTGCTGCTTTTGGGGGAGTTGGGTACCTCAATGACTGATGAACTGGGCTATCAAGATCTGGGTGCAGGTTGGCATGAGGGACCCAACAGTCCTTCCTTGTGCCCTGAAATGAGGCACCACTGTGCAGAGCGCTGCACTAACATTGTTGGGCTGCTGCCGCTCCAGGAGGTGTTTCTTGACTATTACTGAAAATGAGGTGCACAGGGACTGGGAGCCAGTTCTTTGAAGGCATCTGGGTGCCTAATTCTGTCTCACCATGACAGAAGTGGGGGCCCTAAACTCCTGTGATGACCTGGCCTATGCAGCATGGCTCTGCTGCAAATCAGCCTGAATGAAGTCCAGCATTTCAGCATCTCCTCTGTTACAAGCTTCTCCTGAGGCTGTGAACTCTTTGGTGAGATGTCATTTTGGTTTGCATTTGTACAGTGTTTAGTGGGATAGGGTTCTTACCCATGTGGCTGCTCAGGAACTGCCAAGATGAGTTAATATTAATAATAATACTGAAAATAAACACGTGTAAATAGGGATAGCGGCAGGCTCAGAGTTCTGACAGCCAAGGAAGGCTTTGATCTTGCATCAGTAGAGATCAGGATGTGCCGCCTCCCCAGATGACAGGCTTGGATGGAGAAAAGAAAAAAGAGCTATAAACATAGCCTGTAAAGTATGCCTCCATCGTCCTCCTCGGGCTCCCTCCCCCATTAGCTCTGATGATTTACTAAAAGAGCGTGTCTAAGTACCAGCAAAAAAGCAACTCAGAAATTAACCCCAGCAAACTTACAATCTCACACCTGACCCCAGAAGAGTGTAGCATTGGTCATCCAAGCAGTAATGGCTCAGCGTGAAGCAGAGGAGAAACGTGCCATTAAGAGAGAAGCACGGAGTGAGCTGCTGAGTGGTGACAGCCGTTAAAAGATACAAACCAACGCATGGTTCTGACAGCGTATTATATTCAGAAGATAAAGAGAGGCAGAGAGAGGAAGAAGCAAAACAAATGGGGTTGCTCGGTACATATGGCCAAAAGGGAATCGCAGCATAAATGCTGCCAGTCAGAAATTATGGCATGTGGATGGACTGCCTGTTGGGGAGAGAAGCACTAGCCCTTCGGGGCTGGTGCTGGCCGAAAGCCTCATGGCAAGAGAGGGAAATGTTGCAGGAGATTTGGGGGAGCGTCTGCCTGGCAGCGGGCCGGCAGGTGCTGCCGGTCGCCGGTGGTAATGAACTGAAGACAAAGGAGGAGTGTCATTTAGGGGGAAGTGGCAGACTGTGATTTTTGTCTAACTGCAGTTTTGGTTTCTGAGCAAATCAGATTTATGCTTCTCTCAGACAATTTTGCTAATAAGCCGATGACTCAGAGCCCGCAGCAGATGGGATTCTTTAGCTGAGGTAGAAACTATTGTTTTTGTCCTAAAAGGAAAGTAGCCATTTTTCTTTTCTAGAAAACTGATCTCTGGAAAATGTGATGATTTTTCCTTCCCAGAAGAAACACAGCTTTCTCAAATAGCACCTAGCTATGCTTCTGGGCTCTTATCTAGTATGCAGAAGTTCTCATTAGAAATAAGTAACTTGTGACAACTTAGTATGTCATATGCTGGGGAAATTTTTTTTTTTTTTAAATCAGCTCCTGACATCCCAGAAGCCATTGCCAACAACCACAGCACTCAGTGGTGATTTGAGGCGAGTTCTTCAGCTATCTGAAGGGCAAAATGCCTCCTGTCCATGGCTGCCAAGATCTCGGGAATATTTCTTTAGTAGGAACATATCTATCTAAATCCTTGGAAAGGAACTTCTGTGTAGATGTGAAACTGCTGAAGATCCTCTTCATCTCTCTTTCTCCTGTGGATGTTCAGAAACTTGATTCCCACTAAAGTAATTCAACACTTTTTATGAGGGAAAAGTACCCACTCTATAGGAAGTCTCTGAAGGATGGCAGTGAGCATGAATATATCATTATAAAAAGACATTCTGCATTCAGAAACCACATGTGGTCCGAATTCCACTGAGAGGGGTGTTTCTCTTCACAGGCTATACAAGTGTGTGGTACATGGGGTGATGAAGCCTTTCCTGACATTTTGTTTAAAATGCCTTTGAAGACTGTTGTGTTCAGCTTTCTTGAAAATTGTGTTGCGGCAGGTAGAGGAGGTGGGTTTGTTTGGCTTGGTGCTGTGTGTGTGAGCGTACCCTGGGAAGCGACAGAGGCCGCTTCCCTCCCTCCCTCTTTGTAGGCTTGTGGTGCAGGTGCAGAAAGATGAGGTCTGAGATTTGAAAATGCTTTGGAAATAAATTAGGCTTTTATTTATGTTACAATTTTTAAAGAATGCATGTATTATATGTCTGTGGAGCGTTTCAGTAATTACATATACAGTCATTTGTATGGTAGGCACCCCTTGAGCCTGTACCCAGTATTTTATGATAATCTGAAAAAGACAGTAAGTAACAAATTGGTGAAATTTGATGCTCCAAAATTTAATCAAGTCTAAACATGATTAAGAGTTTCCTTTGAATTTACCGAAGCTGTATTAATCAAAATACTGGTAGAAAAATGCAACATGAGTAAAAGGAAGTTACCGCTAATTGGATGGAACAGTTGATCTTATAATGGGGTAAGTTTCAGAACAGAAAAAGATCTTGAAGAGCTCAATGGAAAACATCTGCTCAGGTCTGAGCAGTGATCAGGAAAGCATAAATATGAAATGGCATGACATTAATTTGCTGAATAGAGGACAACACTGAAAATATGACAGTGTTGTTCTCGAGATGGTGATGTGGCCTCACCTTGAGAGGCATGTTTGGTTTGGTTACCCTAATTAAAAAATGATAGAGGAGGAAATAGAAGAGGTTCAGTGAAGGGCAACAAACCTAATCAGAGGCATGGAAAATACTTTAGCAGGAAGATTTGCATGCAAGCAGAGACTGCAAAGGTTAGGTCTGTTTATTTTAGGGAGAACAATACATGGGATGTGCCACTGAGAGACAGGCTATGATGGATATAAATAAAACAACAATGCCATGACGTTTTCCTCTCTTGGATAAGAAAAAGAGACATCAAATTAAATTCGAAGTCAATGCATTGAACAGCTTTAATAGGAAGCGCTCTTAACCTAAGTTTTAATTAGCCTATGGGACTCATTGCCACAAGGTAGGATATTGAGACCGACAGATTGGCATCGTTTGTATGATTAGCAATATCATCTACAGTTAGGCAGGCTGGAGTTTCATCCTTTGTACTTCTGGCCATACGCTAAACACAGCTTCTCCCTCAGGCATACTGGTGCATAATCCTCCATTATGGGGTTTTACAGTGCCTTTTGAAGCAGCTGGCTCAGGTTGGTCTCTAGGCCACTGCTTGACTCCAGCACTTTGACTCCTGTGCTAGGGACAAGGGCTGGGCTATAATTCCTTGATAAAAAAAATAAGTGTAGAAGTTTGGTTTGTTGGTTTTTCCTTCTCCCCACCTTTATTGACTTCCCTGTGAGTTGACTGTGAATACATCAGCTTGGAGGAGAGATTTTTGCTTCCTATGGAAGGTGTCTATTTGCCCATTCTGGACTGTTTTGTGTTTTTTTTTTACTTTCTTTGTCCTTTTAATAGCTTGCATCCTTTACAGTCTTTAATTATTGCACATTTTGGACTTTTTCACTCCAAAGCAGCTGCCATCAATAAACTGGTCTAGTAATTATTTCTTTGGCTTCAGAAAATGGCTATCGTGAAGTCAACGGCACTAGGAACAGGTGGACTGCAGAATGCCTGTTTGATTTGGTAAACAGCATTAAAAAATTGGCACTTGGAGTTAGTCCCTGTAACAGACTAGTTCTACAGCTTTTGTTAATAAGATGCTGCATGTTTTCCAATGTCACAGCATACGTTATTTGTCATTGCAAGACATTCATTGCTTTTTTTTTTTCTTCTTTTTGAAAACGTAGAAAGTTAAAAACACGTATGAAATATCCATGGGATGGAAATCCTTCCAAAATGTACAGTGGTGTTTGGTTGAGGAGAGCCCTTTGGGAAAAGGGGAGGGTACAGATGGACAGGCAAAGTCAGAGCAGGCTGAGCCTGGGGTACAGCGCCGGCACAGATGCTCTGCTCTGTGCAGTTCCTACTCCGTGCCCAAAAATTGTGCTCTGAGGCGCTTTATGCTTGTAGGACAGTTTAGCCTAATGTAGAGCTGGTAACTTGGCACGCAGGAAACCTGCGGTCTGTTCTTGGCTCTGCTCGGACCTCCTGGGTGAGCTTAGGGAAGTCACTGCAGCAACCTCAGCCCTCTGCAAAATGGGGATTGTCAACCTCCTGTCCCACGTAAAGGCTCTGTGAGCTACTGGGGAACAGTGTTACTAAATGGGGGTGGGATGGTTACGGCTCCTCTCGAGGATGGAGCTGGGCGTGGGCCAGGTTGGGGTGCAGTCACCACACAGCGGAGTGCCCCAGTGCTGTGAGCTGCCGGCTTTCCTGCCCCACATGGCGTCGTAACAGCTTCAATACCAAATAATGCATCTGGGTTTCGCTGTTCATCTGTTCTTCTTGTAGTCTCGGGTTTTATTCCTCAACAGTCACTGACATTTGGAAGTGCTGTTTCCCACTGAGGCTCTCAGTAACCAGGTCCTGCAGGAAGGGCTTTGTAAGGCAGACAGCCGTTACTGAGGGGCTCAGATGGGGCCATGGCTAATGCGAGAAGCAGTCCTGCCCCTTCCACCTCCGCAAGGATAAACAATGCTAAAAAAGATCTAGGGGACTTCAGTTCCCTTGCTCTCTTCTCCGCGTTGGCTGGCAGAGCAAGACTGAAACCGAGGGAGAGCAAACTTCATCCCTTTGGGAGGAGAGGCAACGGCTGCTCCTCCTGAGAGCACTGTGCAAAATTCATTCTTCATTGCAGGTCGCAAATGAGCAAATAAATAGATTCTTCTCTTATTTGCCCCCCCAGGAGTGGCTGCAAAGTGGTGACAGGGGATTTGTTCTTTCTGCCACTGCTCAGCATCGGGGCACATACGTGGGGGCCCTAAGCAAGGTAGAGACACAAACTGTGGGTTTTTTGGGGGTTCCCTCCACCCCGTAAACTAGATATTTACTTCTTTCGTATTAGTAGTTCTTCCCAGCACAGCAATCTGGTGGTTCTTCATCTTAAGGGCAAGCTGGGTGACAAAAGTGGGCTGATACCAGCTTTGTATGAAGCCTAGTGGATTTTAAACTGGAGAGAGCGGTGTCCCTGCACACATCGACATCTGAGAAGCCTGTTCTTCTGCTTCCTGTGCTAGCAGTGCAGCTGTTTAAAGCTCTGGAACATTTTTGGACAAAGAGTGCTATGTTCCTGTGAGACTTTAAAAATGAATTAATAGAACATTGATTTAACTTACCAGCTTTTTGCAATGCCTTTGTTTCCAGGCAGTAAAAGTCTGCTTGCCAGTTGTCCAGCCAGAAGCCAGTATCTATAAAAACCTGCCCCAGGCAGTTTGTGGAGGGCCTTAGTTAATTAAGATATGCATTATCATCCCTGCTTTGGGCTGCTTGTGAGAGAATGTAAAAAGCACAACTAGACAACTGTCTTTTCCTCCTGTTTTGAGACTCATTCTTGATCCCACTGTGATTGCCAGCAGCAGACAAGGAACAGAGCCAGAAGAGTGAAAATTAATAGTGGTGGCATCTGAAATCTCTATCCGTGAGCTTAAAAACATGCCTGCTTTAGAATGGGACTTTATTTGCAGGGGGGAACAGCTCATTCCCCCAGTCTGAGTGCTGGAAAATTTAAAAATAGAGTGTAAAGACCCCTGCTGCCATTCTGCATAAGGCTTCAGACAGCACATGGACTTCTTTGTGATCAAATGGAATATGTCCTGTTGTCTGTGTAACTGTGTCTATTCAGGCATATGCATTTTACAAAGTGACTGTGTTCTTAATAGTCAAGGGTAAAATGGTATCCTGAAGAGTTTCTCAAACATTAAGGGCTTTTGGTCCTTGACACACAGCCTTACTGAATAAGAAAGCAACAGCACTTTGCTCTCAGAGTCTCCATCTCCCCCCTTCGCCACCTTCCTCCTCGCACAGGTTCTTTGCTTCCCTCCCTCTTTTTGGCTCCTTTGCTGTTGATTTGCACTAGGGCATGGACAGTCCTTATTCTTCCCGCAGGGACCTTCCCTCCGTGCACGCCTTGCCTGCAGCCTGCTCAAAAGCACAGAGTGCCTAGGAAAGCCCAAATGTGCAAGTTTTACATTCTTCATAAACGTTATGTGTTGGTTTGAAGTTCGCGCAAGGAATGTTCTACAAATGGACAGCTAGTGAAAGCAGCAGTAGGGCAGAGAGGATAATGGTGGTACAAATCCTCCCCAGTGCCAAATCAACTGGGTACTGCCTGGCCTGGCAACACAGCAAGCTCCAGGCTTCAGCACTTCAAGTGAACCCTTTTCCTCGAAGATGGATGGATCGGGAAAGGTCTCTGCTGGGATGTGGCCATATAGCTGCGATAAGGTGCCCACTACCTCTCCCGTAGACCATCAAAGCTTGTCTGGTGGTAGGTTCTTCAGGCTGCTATGGTTGAGTTGGGTTTGACCTAAAAGGAGATGGGGGAGGGCTCTGAAGGCAGTCAGCAACTTCTATTCCCCCAAGGAGGAAGGCAAGCTCCTAAGCCCTAGATAAAATGCTCGTCACTTAGACAAATGCACGGAGATCCTCAAATCCTGTCGTGGTTTAACCCCAGCCAGCAACTAAGCCCCACAGCTGCTTGCTCACTCTCCCCCTGGCAGGATGGGGGAGAGAATAGGAAGGGTAAAAGTGAGATAAAGACCGTTTAATAGCTAAAGCAAAACCCGTGCACACAAGCAAAGCAGAACAAGGAATTCGTTCACCACTTCCCGTCGGCAGGCAGGTGTTCAGCCACCTCCAGGAAAGCAGGGCTCCATCACGCGTAATGGTTACTTGGGAAGACAAAACGCCATCACTCCGAATGGCCCCCCCGCCTCTTCCTTCTTCTTCCCCCAGCTTTATGTGCTGAGCATGACGTCATATGGTATGGAATATCCCTTTGGTCAGTTGGGGTCAGCTGTCACAGCTGTGTCCCCTCCCAACTTCTTGTGCACCCCCAGCCTGCTCACTGGTGGGGTGGGGTGAGAAGCAGAAAAGGCCTTGACCCTGTGTAAGCACTGCTCAGCGGGAACGAAAACATCCCTGTGTTATCAACACTGTTTCCAGCACAAATCCAAAACCTAGCCCCATACTAGCTACTCTGAAGAAAATGAACTCTACTCCAGCCAAAACCAGCACAAATCCTCCCTAGAAATAGGGGATTGCAATATTAAAAATAATTATGAAATGTCTGTAGAGCTGCAGCTGCAGATGGAGCTTTACGACTGGTTTGAAGTAAGGCTGCACCAGCATCAGTTATCCCCAGCAACTGCACAGAGATATTTTTGGGGTCATATTTTCATTTTACAGCAGCATTTGGTCACTCGCAGCCACCAGCCAGGTGCCTCCCCATTTGCACCCCAAGCGTGCAGTGATTTCTCAGCAATGCATGGCCTGTCATGTCCTGTTGCCTCAATAATCAACAGCTCAGATGAACATTTTGCCCTATCTTGGCACCTATGCTGTCAAAATTACTGTGAATGAGGGAGCCTGCCTCTCTGCTACTGCAGCTGTGAATATTAGCTACGGAGTAACACTAAATCTTGTTTAAGCTACAGTCATTCCACCCAGTGATGAATGTCACTACCTGAATAATTTGGGTAATTTCCTGCAGCTCTAGTGTACTAGCAGAGAAATGAATGTTAATTTACTGCTAATTTAGTATACTAACCCTTAATTAGCAACGAGGAAGCTCTGAAATATTGGATTCTGAAAGCTCATCAAACTTTTACAAAAAAAAAAAAAAAAAATCACCCCTCCCAGCTGAACTCTTCACTCTATTTGAGGTTATTAGCAAAATGCTATGGGAGTGCTGTTCATTACCTCTCACTAGGATATATGTAGCTGGGAACACCCCCATTTACCACTCTCGTTGCAGAAGTCCATTAAGAAGATTCTTGCCCTTACGCAGTATATTCGGCTGTTGTACAGTACTGCAGTGTGCAGGTATGCTGTAGCTTTAGTGACGGGCAGGATTAATGGCACAGATTATGAATGACTGGTGGCTAAAAAGGTGAAAGAAAGGCTGAGTAGGTCTAATGGGCTGGGTCATTGCTACAGGCAGCAGTACATGGCTATGTAAAAAAGCTGGATGTGACATGACTACATCATCTCCCACTTTCTTCTCTGGGCTGTTTTGCCCTTTCCAGTCAGGTCTAGTGTATCCTACTCAATAGCTCTATTGATTTTTTTGTTGTTTTTTTTTTGGGGGGGGGAGGGGGAGGTGATAACTTGCACAGTAAGACATAACGCAGCCTGAAGAGGGGTCTGTGTGACCTGAGTAGGGCATCACATCCTACCTGTGAATGGAGAGTGCGTGCAGTGGGCTGAGTGGTGATGGAAGGCGGTGGGGCAGGAGGAGAAGGGACACTAGGGAAACGGAAGACTGGAGAAAGGAAATCGAAGAAAGATGTGTGTGTCAGCTGAGCTGCTGAAGCCAAACCAAACACTAAGCTGGGCAATGGGCCAGCACATGACTTATCCATGTCTCTGTATGGGTACTAAAATATTTTTGCAGAGAAAAGACCAAACTGTTAGGTGAAACTTCATATTGTTGGAGATGAAGTTAGGCAAAGCCCCATAATGCTGGAGAGCTCTGCTAATTGTCCAGCGGCAATTTCCCCTGCTATGCAGGATTATTCAGGTATCATCTGGCCCGATTGCTCAGTAATGAGTAGAAGAGCTTTCAATGGTGACGAAAGACTTTGAACGCCTTTCCTGTCCCCATGAAAGATGGACCTGTCTCAGAGAGAGAGGGTGGGAGCTGCTCACGGTGTGTGGTCATGCCCTGACTGTGGGGACAGGTTACCCAGCACCCATCATTGCAACTTGATTTCCTACACCAAAAAAATAATGAACTTTCCTCTTTTGATCTATGCAGACTCTTCTTTCCTAAGTGCACTCCGAGTATGGGCTTGTTTGATGTTTCTGCCTGGGACCCCAGTATTTACCCAATATCTGCCAGTCCCCCTTATCCTACTTTCCCTTCTGCCTCTTAAGCTCTTCTCCTGGCCTCCTGTCGGTCACCTGTTTGAGTGACAAGGACTCAATTGCTAGTGCTACGGATTACCAAATGTCCTCTGTAATACAGGATTTGCTGCACAACTTCCGTCAAATCCTGCAAGAAGTTAATGCGTTGGTTTTCTCCTGGAAATAACCAACAGCTGGACATTCAGAGAAGTGGCGGTTGCAGATAAGCTACAGTGTGCCCGGGCTCGCTTGCTGTGAGTGTGGGTGGGTGCAAATTGAAGCCTGTCCAGCTGTGCCAGGACTGCTACAGCTCCAGATGGGTCAAAGACACGGAACTGCAGTGTTGCACAGCTTTGGACCGCCACCGGTGCCCGGACAGCCCCTCGCAGCATGCGGCTCCCTGGCCCTGCATCCATATTGCCACGTTCTCCCCACTGCCCTGAGACCAACTCCAGCTTAGAGAGGTTCCTGGAGAGGATTTCACAGTCAGACAAGTAGGAAAGAGCTGTGCTGAGAAAGGTGTCCTTTCTAAGGTGAGTGGAGCAGCAGGATGACAAGCCAGTCTTAAATGCAGGTCATCCCTCTAGAGGCCGCATTGTTCTTCCCTTCTCTCCCTCCGTTCCCCACTTCCTCCACACCGTGTCTTTTGTCCCTCCTCAGGTCCCACCAAGTTTCTCTGCAGTAGATGGAGTTTCTGTTGTGTTGTCCCAAATTTTCCTCCTTATGTAAATGCCCATATTCAGTGCTGTTTCCTACCAAACCAAGCACCAGTGCACAGAGGACTATCTTGCTCTCAATCCTACATGGAAGTGCACGTTCAGGGGCTGAGGCATGCAGGGATTTCTGCAAAATCTCCCTCTTCCCCACAACACCTCTTACCAGTTTCCTTGCAGCTTCTCTAGGGCACCTGGCGGGATAAGAAACCAGTTACCTGGCATGAGCTGTGAGCATGGCAAGCAGGCTGCAGCAGTTTTTCCGTTTGATTTTCCTGAGAAGTTCTCTGGTTTTGGGAGATCAGCATTGCTTCATTAGTTGCTCTTCTGCTCCTGCCAGGAGGAGTGGGGAACTGTTGTATCTACACATTAGAAAAAGCTGATGAAAAATGGCTGTGTGTGCTTTCCATTCAGCTTTCTCTTTGAGGCTTTTTGAGGATTTGTTGAGCCCTTCTTCTGTGGAATATAGTTTTCTTAAGGAAAATTTTGCCAATGAGCCATTCCATGAAATATAAAGAGAAGAAAAATGTTCTAGGCTGTGATCTTCTCCTGCCCCTTTAGGCAGAAAGGCACAGAGATGTTAATATACAGGTGAGAGGGATGCATTCTCCACCCCCATTTTGTGGTGCTGACCATGTTGGAGAAGGGAACAACCATCTCTGTGTGCCACTTTTTGGAAGGGGCCGATTCTACCCAGCTACTCTTTACAAGGACTGAGCTGGGAAAACCCCTTACTTCCTCTTGTCTTCTTACACACATGTAAGAGCAGAATCTGACATCAAAATTAGCACTTAAGATCCATTATTTAAAGAAGTATGCACTTCCATATTTATGTAATGGGTGTTTTACTACTGGAGCACTTTAATAAGGTCATACATGTTATGTTATATTTATCTGCAGTGTATTATTTAGACTCAAAGGCTGAGATTCACCTAACCTGACGTAGGTGTATTCATCTTAGTTTGGACACACGCAGCTTCTAGTACAGTCAGGGGAAGGAAACTGGTACTTTATAGGTGTCATTCATTGTCCAAAAATAGATGTGTAAGACAGGTGAGATGAAATGAACCCTAAAAGCCCTGTTTCTCCCCATTGATCACAAAGGATGCTTTGGGTACCAGGCCTCGATGGGTCAAGTCTGCAGTAAGGTGAGTACCATCCCACCTAAGTCTTCTGCAGAGCTCCAGGAAAGAAAGGGCCCTGATGAATGCAGGAAGAGAAGACTTAGGTTCAAGATGTGAAAACTTCTGTGTGTGTGCTTTCATAGTTACCGTTTCACGTAACAGGTAACTTTAAGATCCATTTTACTACAGCCAAACAGAGAGCAGTAGTCAAGTTTACAGAGTGGGAATTGCTAACCCTGGAAACAGCGATTGAAGTAAGACTTGGAGCACAGGTTGGATGGGAGAAAGTCTAATGTGATTTTGTGGTCAGAAGGTACAGAACAGACAATTAACGTGACTCTCAGGAAGATGCTGCTGACCTAATATCTGGCACTGGGTGCAACTATGTCCCAAGCTCGAGAAGCATGCTAAAAACTAGAGTAGCCTCAGAGGACCATGAGAAAGCGCAGGGCCTGTTTCATACCCATTTAATTGAGAAAGTCTGGAAGATCACAGCCCTGGTAATGAAAACTCAGTCACCATCTGTAAGAGCTTGTACAGGCAGCAAGGGCTTGCCAAATTGCCCTTTGTCCTAGCAGAAGAGGCGGCCAGTGGTGGGTGGAGTATGGGACTGAACAAATCGGCGGCGGAAAGAAGCAGGGGTTTCAGTGGGAGCCGGCCCCGGTACAGCACATCGCGGCCATGCCGGCTTCTGCTTCGCTGCCAGTTTTGTAATCAGGGTGGGGTGTTTTTCTAACAGAACTGCTATAGTTCAAAGAGGGATTAATTCAGGGAAGTTTGTGCAGTGCAATAGGTCAATATAGCTGATCCCAACAGGCTCTATGGGAAAAAAGACTGTGTTTCCATAAATCATAGCCATGGTTTTGTCCAAATGGTTTGGAAGCAGGCTCTTGTTTACTAATCTGTAAAGTCTTCAAGCAGAAATTTAAATTTTCTTTCTGGAAGCTCTTTAAAATTGATTCCCATGGTAAACCCAGCTTCAGGAAATCCAAGACAATGCCAGTTAATTAATTAAGGCGATTAACAAGTAAACTGGTGCTTCCTTCCACTGTGGGCGAGCAGTTGGCATTCTAGCAAACTTTGCCTCATAATAATAGTAATACTTCTTGGGGCTGTCACACTGTCCTCCCCCACCTCCGCCCTTTCCCAATTATAATTCTCTTCTTTTGATCTCGAAAATGTTTTGTTTTTTTTTTAATCTAAAATATGCTGCTTGGAGATGACATTTTACGAAACGTTCGTTTTAATTATACAGGGATGGTTATCACTGCAGGGATGTTGGCACTGGCTTTCAATGCAAAATCTTTCTTTTCTGCTGATTATATCTAGGAAAGCTCTCTGAGCCTTAGGCACCTGAAAATTGTAATGCATCATTGTTCACTACTGCGAACGGCAGGGAACAGAAATTGAAGCAGAAGTAGGAGGGCAATGGTGGTGGCACCTAAATCAGCAGTCTGTGAGGACAGTGGGGAGGCTGGCATGCAGGTGTGCTGCTCCTGGGCCCAGGTGGGGGACCAGGGCTGTGGCCGTGCCCTGTGCACATATCGAGGGGCCTCCCACCCGGGGAGGCCGGCACTACCTATCCTCCCTCCTTTGTGGTGATCGAGGAGGGGAGTCATGAAGGTTTTCCAGCTCGAGAAGCATGGACACCAGCCAGTGGACTAACTGCCAGAGCCCATGGCTGTTGATGGCACGGGTCTTGTTGGCTGGCCAAGCCTTCAACCTGGGGTCTACCAAAGCCTCGGGGTATAGGATCAGGTCCCTGCATGGCTGTGGTGCATGTCCCTGCTCCCCCAGACCTGTGTGAGGATGTCAGGGCTCCATCCTCTGTTTGGTGCTGGCACCAACCACGCCGACATGCCCCGGCAAAGATTTGCCTTGCTGGCAGCAGGTTAATACGGGCCAGGAGCCAAGGGCTAATGCCGGCTAATGGAGTTACTCTCTCAGGTCTAGCAGTAGAGGTTCCCTGTTCAAAAGACCCACATATGACAGTGGTATTTTCTTTGTGCCAGGCTGCTCCCTCCTGCATATCTAATACTTCTTGAGGCTTTTATCTGTCTCAGTGGAACTGCCTGAACAGTAAAGTGTTCCTTCATACAGGTAGGGGTGGTGCAATCTAAGGACACGGTAATAACACTCCTCAGCTTCAGTGCTTTTATGAGGAGATATAAAAAACCTGTTACAAAAGAGGCTGGAGCTGTTTTTCATGTACCATGCCTGCGGGCAGACGTGTGGTGAGACCTGCCCCGGGGCACAGGTAGGCAGCTGCAGCTTTCACCCGTCCCGCTGGATGCAGAACATGAACTGTGGTCACTCCTTGGCACGACTTTACAAAGCTATTGCAGCCTTGAGAGATTCCCTGTGTCTTACAATGAACTTTCTTGGTGTCATTCCCTGAGTTTAAATTTGGCCCGGGGCACCTACATTAGCATTTCTGCTTTTATGCCTACCTTATGGGCTCTCTAATGAAACCCGCGGCCATAAGTCTTTCTCGTTACTTGTATTGCAGTATGGTCTTGCAGTGAACTAAGATTTGAACTTTATGCTGAACAAACATGTGACTAATGACAGGTCCTTCCCTAAGGACCTTACGTTAAATAGAGACCTCTTCAGGTTATTAAAACTTCTGGTTTGCCCCTTAGGTGAAGATAGAGCTGAGTAAATCGTGGCTATTTTGGATCAGTAGTAAAACTGAAAAATTGGCTAGATGGAATGAGCAGTCATAGTTTAGTGGCCAAAAAGAAATACTCTGTACTCTAAAAAAGTACTTAGTTTAGTTCTCTGTTCTTTAATTTTTAAAACTGTCCCATCTTCTAAAAAACAACTCAATATTTAATTTCAAAATGGCATTTTAAAAATTAATGGTGTTGACAGTTTATTTCCTTTTTGGGGCTAGAGGAAAGGGAAGGGAGTGACAGAACAACTCATTACAAGTCATTTTGGTTCTTTCATTTCTGCTTTTCAAGAAATTTCATATTTGGAAAAATTAATAGATCTCGACTGAAATAATAACATAAAATGAGGCCTGTCTGTCTAATGCCACCCAGCTGTTTTACCACCATAGAAAAGAAATAATGAATTTCATTCATAAATGCAAAAAGTGAATGTAAGAGCTGGGTATAAAAAGTGATCATGAGAAGATTAGCTAAGACTTTTTTTATTATTAATGAAAACTAGTTCCAAGTGTTAAAAACCTCCAAACATCTTTAAAAAACAAAGTGTGTATCACTTGGAGAAGAAAGCTCAGAAGTGAAAAGATCAACTTTAAAACCTTTTTGTCTTAATACAAAAGCACACTTTAAAGAAACAAAACCCCCCTCGATTTCTTGTGTGAGAGGATGTTTTGCCTAATTTGATGTATTCGAAGAGTGGGAGGGAGGCGGGTAGCAAGGAAGCTGCATGTGGACTTGAAAGGAACGGATGTGGAGAAGCAGGAGGCGAGGAGCTCGCGGGGCTCTGCAGCCTGGCAGCTGCCCCTGGGCAGAGAGCAGCGCCGTGCCACGGCACGCAGCCCTCCCGCCTCCCACCCCGCCGTCCCCTGCCCCGTGGCTCTCCGCTGCCTTGCCCTTCGAACCGCTGCACCAACCGGGCTTGCAGAAGAAATAGGTTTGCAAAAAAGTCCGGTACGGCTGAGCGTGGCTCCCAGGGTGTCATTGTGAAGGGCGGCGGAGGAGCATGCCTCTGGCCTGAGCAGGGGATTATAGGATCCTTTTATGGTTTAAGGGCAGCGTAAGGGACTTGCGTGGGAAGAAGAGACGTTGCAGTTCAGGGCCTCGTCCCAAAGCCCGGTGGAGTCGGTGGAAGTCTGCAGAAGAAGAGCATAGCTGCCCAACAGCCCCTTCCGCATGCAGCGTGCCCTTTCCTGCAGCTCCACAGCTCATACACCTCTGGTTTGTTACAGAATTGAAAAGAACTATTAGCTAACTACCTAGAAAACTAATTAACCTATTGAAGAACAAATCCTGGCTTTACTGTTAATCTCATTCAAGGAGTCCTTCTGTCCTGGTTTGTCCCAGACCTTAAGGCAGGGAACAGCATGAGCTGGAAGTGTTCAGCACCTTTGAAAAAGAGACCACATGCAGGTAGCTTGCATTAAAGGATGCTGGAAAATAATCCCCTGGCACATTAGCTCATGGACGTGTATGTTGGCAGAGATCAAGTCAGCGATTCATGCTGAGCATCTGAGGTTACAACAAAACCCAAGTCCCATAAAATAATGCTGGCTTTTTTTAATCCCTATTTATTTCCTGCTTTCAGGCACTTTCGTAGGTATTGATCTGATCAATGTGAGTAACTTTTTTGATAAACAGGCTTCTTAAAATGCCTTAAAAGCTTCATTATTAGGATAATGGAACCAAAGTTAAAAACAAATCAAACAATGCACGTGTAAAAGGTTTCCCCCAGACAGCTTGAAAATAAATTGAAAACAAATTCAATTAAAATAACAATCAACCTTTTTGTTCCTTCAGTGGTGTGATTTCTCTGAGGCAGGTATACAATGATAAGAGATTTCTTTGAAATGCTCAGGATAGCACACCCATAGGCAGAGCTATGACAGATCAAAGCAGTGTTTTTGCTAAAGAACAGCCTGCTACTATTAAGTTTCTACTTTAAGGTCTGAAATGTTTCTTTTTTTTTTTTTCCTTTTTTTTTCTTTTCGTTGTTTTCAATCCCAGATGCTTTTGCATCTGTTACTGTTCTTTCCTCGTGCCTTTTACCTCACTAAGCTGGGCATTAGATCTTGACCCAAAGGAAATGTCTTTTTAAAATTTCTTTTTACACGTAGCATTGTTCTCTCCCTGTTCTATATAACCGGTGGTTTTCTATTTCTCTGCTTACTCTGATACCCTTATGCCTGAAATTTCTTTATGCCATTAATCTTTTACACCCCAGAGGTAACGGAAACGGGGCCGTGCTTGGAGCAGCGCGGGGAAGCGGCGCGGTCAGAGGCCGGTCTGCACAAGGGGGGCTGGTCCTGCCTGGCCGAGGGGCAGTGTGCCAGCAGCACTGGGGCACTGAAACAAGCTGCCAGCTCCCTTCATGGTCCCCTTGAGGATGTTTTGCTGTTATGAATAGACTTACAAATGGGTTGAGGATTTGCTTCTCCGTTATTTGGCATCGTGCTGGCGGCCCCACATCTGCAGCATTGTGTGCAAAGGTAAAAGTAATGAAGGCAGCTACTGATGAGGTGTTGTTTGCAAATGATTGTGCTGTATTGGCTCACAGTGGTAAAGACATCCAGTTACTTACTGAGTGTTTTGTATATGCTACAAAGCACCTCGGTCTTGCAACCACTCTGAAAAAGACACATTTTGTGTTTTAACCGAGATCTGGCGCTGCAAGAACCATCCTTGTATTATCCATTGATTAGGGGCCTCTCAGGGTTGCCTGTGCAGTGTGCTCTTGTGAAATAGGAGCCTCTCAGCTGGGCTAGTGATGCTTTGGGTAAATTACAGTGCTATCTACGGGGAGCACGTGGTGTTGTTTGCAGAAGAAACTTGCTGGGTTTGTTCACGCTTTTTGTTGCAAATTTGCTTGATGGCTACTCTTCTCTGCCAAAGTACCTTTTAGTCTTGAAAAAGTTGATGGGCTTTCTGGTTTGAAGATCCACTAAAATGAGGTATGAAATACTCCCATCATCTAGTGTGTGTTGGGACATCATGTTCCCAGGCCTGTAACTGGAATTGGTTTGGATTGGTACTCTGCATGAGGCGAGTATTCAGTTCCCTGTATTGTCGATGCACTGCTAGGCAAGTATGGACCTACTACATCCTTTTAGCAGAAGCAAACAGAGGATTAGAGGGATCGAGGGCCATATCTTCATCTCCTCGTTCATGTAGAATGATAGCATGCTCCAAGTGTATCAGTCAGACGTGGCCAGGGAGGTGCTATTTGGGACAGTCTCAGGTGTGAAGGCAGAGCTCTGGTAGTTTCACGAAAGCCAGGCAAGGAGCTGGCATTGCAGTGCTGACTTCAGCATGAATTTTTTTTTTCAGGAATGGTTTTTCACCTGGTAGCTCTGTGTAACAGCTGGGTTTGGAGCTACTTCTTGTTTGGTTTGAAACGATGGTGTCACAGAAGTGTGGTTGTGGTCAAAGAAAGAGTTTGTCTTGTTCTGAATGCAAAGTATATTCCTTGTTATTCCAGGCACTGTCACTTCCATAATCACAGATTGTCTTTTGAGTCATCAGAATTGATTTTCATGCCCCACTAATTACTGCCATGTCTGTTCCTTGGAAACCATGGGCAGTAAAGGCGTAGTTCATGGGCATTGAACTAGTACGGTTCATTCTGAGATGAGTTAATATCTTGAAGGATATTTGATGTTAAATAGCTGGAGAGGTCCTGCAAGGTTTCTTGCTGCTTTGGAAAATAATATGCTTACAGTTACCATTCTGCAATTTTTCTGTTTACTTTTCTCTTCACTATATGATGCAGTCAAACTGCAAATCAGCTGGCATCATTTGCATTTTATACAAGCTCTGAGTTTTACTGGTTTTATTAAGGGCTCCCAATAAAATGGTATTTTAAAGATAATTTGGGAAGATGTTTCCTTTCTGTCATCTATTGTCAGCAGGCCTGCCAGAATAAAACTAAGAATTGGGGTTGGTGATGTGTTTAGAGCTGTGCTTGGATACATCGAAGAAGAGCCAGAATATGACACTGGCAGGGGTAAAAGAGGTCGGTGTGCTGCATTCTTCTGTAAAAGCAGCCACATCTGCAGGATATTCTAAGCTGGGAGTACCTGATTACCAGAGCAAGTTCTAGTAATAAGAAGATCTTAGGAGTTAAGCTGGTTGTACTGGGTAAGAATCCAATGGGGATATCATATGGGTTAGGTGGTGTTAACATCTGTTTCACAGCAGCAAGGCAAAGGGAAACAAGATAATTCTTGGGTTTATTTCTCTTTCAAAAAAATATGATTTTTAGTAAGACTTTATTTACAAGTTTTTCTGGAACGTTGTGCTACTTTCAGCAATTACCAGGCTTTGCTTTTTGAACATGCAGAATACAGCTTTGTATGAAATCGATGGGAGCTACAAGTTTTGAGCACCTGTGATTGAGAGATAAACCAAAACAAGCCAGCTCTTAACAAGCTCTTCTCACTGGATAACCCAAATCTTTGGACAAGTTTGAAAGCTGAACCTGAATCTAATTTTACAAATAACCTTTACTTTTTCAAGTGGCTGAACTGATGTTCCAGGTCCTGCAAGTACTGGCTCTGAATATTATAGCTTGATCCCATCTATGATGATATAAAAGGTACATATGATATATAAGTTTATCTGTCCACAGAGTGTAGTCATTCCTGGGTGAAATGGCTGGAAGCTCTTTTTAGCAGCATAAAGCACAATTTTAGGTAGGAGAGGAAATGATTTTACAGCCTACTCTGAAAGTAATTAACAGAAACTGGGTGTAAACACAGTCTTCTGTGCTCTCTGAAGTAAACAAAATAAGAATTTATGCTATTGACCTTGTTAAGTAACTAACATTTTTCCTCCTCTGCAATAGCTTTTGCTTTCTCCCACAGTTCAAACCCCTCTGAGCCTGAGGCCGCATGCTACACCGAGATGTTCAATCCCACATTTGAATAAGCCGAATAAATCCAGCCATACTGCTAAACATATGGTAAGTAATAGCATCATTAACAATAGCATAGTGCATGTTTGACAACTGAAGGGATTTGGCTGCTTTGTGCCATGGGAGTGACAGCAGAGAAGCAGTCCTGGCTGCTCCTGCCGGGCTGTCCTGTCTTTCACCCTCCCTCCGCCCCTGCTTTGACCTTCTTGAAAATTTGAAAGGCTGCCCATCTTCCTACCTATGACTTGGGCTCTTATCTTGCACTGTCAGCTCCAGGGCTACACGACACCAGCTCTGCGAGACTGTTTCACCTTTAAACACTGCTTTTTATTCTGTTTGGGGTGATTGCTTGCGTGGGGATGAGAGCGTCGGGGAACAAATGCCCTCTGCATCTGGTGAAGGCGGTCGCCCTGGGCGCACCTGCATCCTGAGCATGGCCTTCCATGGCTGAGCACTTCTTGTGGCATTTAAAGCAGGCTGTGTGACGCACTGGGGATGCCCACAATGTCCCAGCCTCTGGAGCACAGTCAGGGGCACGGAGCACTGGCACATGGTGCGTTCACCGCACCGAAACCAAGAAGCCAGCAGACTGGGGCACATGGAGGTAGCTAATGGAGTGATGTATATTAATTTTGAACTTGTTCAGAGGAAAGCACTTCACTCTCTT